>NW_020925670.1:0-823 GCF_003984885.1 Neopelma chrysocephalum
TTTGGGTTCAGGAGCCTCTTATTCCCCTGGGAGAGCAGAGTTTGGGAGCTGCCTGGGACAGATGTGCTGGCTGGGCTGGGCCCCCTTCCCGAGCCAGGGCTGGAGCCTCAGGAGAGCAGCGTTACTGCAGCTCCTGTGGAGCTCTTGGATTTCATTGTGCTGGGGAACAAAATCAGGGATAAACCACTTTGGAGAGCCCAGCCCGTGGCCTTGGAGGGTGTGGGTTTGTGCCACAGCCCAAACTTGTCCCCAGAGTGGAGCCCAAGAGCCCCGGGTGGGTGTGGGGGAGCTCCGGGTGCCCCCTGAGCTTTGCTTCCAGAGCCTTGAGGGCACTTCTGACTCCTTGAATCCATGTGCTTCAAAGTTTGGCCCGAAGATGGGACCAAACCTGAGCCCCCCTGAGGTGGGGGGTGGTTGGTCTCCCTGGTTTCCTCGCCCGGAGTGCCCCAGGGGTGGTTTGTTGCAGGTTACAGCGCCCCGAGCGCGCCCCCCGCGTACCCCCAGCCCGTGCAGGGCTACGGCAGCGCCGCCTACGACACCAGCACGGCCACGGCCACCACCACCCCGACGTCCTACGCCGCCCCCGCCGCCTACGGCACCCAGCCCGCGTACCCGGCCTACGGGCAGCAGCCGGCCCCCGCCGCGCCCGCCAGGTACGGCCTTCCTCCCCAACCCCGTGCTCTTCATCCTCCTCTTCCTTCTCCTCCTCAGCCTCATCCTCTTCCTTCTCCTCCCAGCATCCTCCTCCTCTTCCTTCTCCTCCCCAGCATCCTCCTCCTCTTCCTTCTCCTCCCCAGCATCATCCTCCTCTTCCTTCTCCTCC
>NW_020925670.1:923-1273 GCF_003984885.1 Neopelma chrysocephalum
CCATCCTCATCCTCCTCCTCATCCTCCTCCTCCTCCTCTTCCTCCTCTTCTTTCCCCTCCCCATCCTCCTCATCCTCCTCTTACTTCTCCCCATCCTCATCCTCCTCCTCCTCCTCTTCCTTCTCCTCCCCATCCTCATCCTCCTCCTCCTCCTCTTCCTCCTCTTCTTTCCCCTCCCCATCCTCATCATCCTCCTCTTCCTTCTCCTCCCCAGCCTCCTCCTCTTCCTCCTCCTCTTGCTCTTCATCTTCATCTTCCTCCTCTTCTCCGTCATCCTCCTCCTCATCCTCCTCTTCCTCATGCTCTTCCTCATCCTCCTCTTCCTCCTGTTCCTTCTCCTCCCCCTCCTC
>NW_020925670.1:1373-12026 GCF_003984885.1 Neopelma chrysocephalum
TCCTCCTTCTCTTCCTCTTCCTGCTCCTCCCACTCTTCCTCCTCCTCCTACTCCTCGTCCTCCTCTTCCTGCTCTTCCTCCTCCTCTCACTCTTCCTCCTACTACTACTCTTCCTCCTCCTCTTCTTCCTCCTCCTCTTCCTCCTCTTCTTCCTCCCATTCCTCCTCCTTCTCATCCTCTTTTTCTCCTCCTCCCCTTCTCCCTTCTCTTCATCCTCTGATCATCCCCAGCTGCACTCACTGCTTTGATGGCACCTCCTCCCTGCCTGTTTCACCGGAGTTTTACTTCCTCCTCTTCCTCCTCCTCCTCTTCCTCCTCCTCTTCTTCCTCCTCCTCCTCCTCCTCCTCTTTCTCCTCTTCCTCCTCCTCCTCCCTGTGCTGTGCTCACCCCCAGTTCCCCCCTGCAGCTCCTGCTCCCTGCCCGTCTCCCCGAGCGCCGTTCCCGCTGCCGGGGGAGCGGCGTGGGAGGGCTGTGCTCCAGCTCTGTGAGTCAGAGCCGTTCCTGGGGGATGAGGGAACAACCACACACACAAATCAGGCTCTCAGCTCACAATGCAGAGCCGAAAACAACCCCGGGGTGCCGGGGTCAGGCAGGATGCTGGGGGGATGCTCACGCTGCAAAGCGTTTCCCTTTTAAACCTCTCCCATCTGAGCGCTGCTTGTCAGGTATTTTGTTGGAATTGTTTGCTCAGAGGACGTGAAAAATTAATGGGAATCTGCTGAATAGTGAGGAAAAGCTGATGTAGTCGCTTAGCTGGTGTTTGTAGCAAGCACTGTGGTGAGGAAAGGCAGAGCCTGGCACAGCTCTGGCAGGTCACGCTTCAAAGGGATGGGAATTCTCAGGGTGAATCCTGACATTGTAAAAAACTTTTCCCAGCTTTTACAGCAAAAGTAGCTTCACTCTGAGAAACACTTAGAAATTATAGACTCAGGGAATTATTTAGGTTGGAAAAGCCCTCTGAGGTCGAGTCCAGCTGGTCCCCCAGCACTGCCAAGGCCACCAGTGCCCCATGTCCCCAAGTGCCACATCCACACGGCTGTTAAACTGTGGGACACACAGAAGGGACCTTGGCAATCACATGCAAAGGTTTCTCTAATTTCAGGCCTTGGGAGTTAATCCTGCACACAGAATCACAGCGTGGTGTGGGTTGGAAGGGACCTTTAAAGGTCACCCAGTCCAACCCCAGTGTCCTTTCCCTTCCACGGGATAAGGTACATGAGGCAATATCTGCGTGAGCTGGGTTCTCACCCAAACAATGGGGCATTTCAGGGCCTGCCTTGCTGGCTGCTCTCAGCTCCTGCTTTCCCAGGGCTGTGCAGAACCAGCTGGAGCGCAGGGCAGTGCTGCCAACCGCCTTCCTGGCATTCCACACCCTCCCCTCAGCCCCGGAGCCAAGTCTGAGCTCTGACTGCCTGGGCTTTGGGATGGACACAATCCCTGGTGCTCTGTGCTCTCTGTTCAGGGCACTGCCTGGGCCTTTCCTGGGGTGTGCAAATACCCGGCCACTGACTGCCAAAATCATGTTTATTATGTATTATTATATATTATTATATATTGTTTTATATACTGCTGCCAGAGCAGCTGCCACCCATCAGAGCCAGCCTGTAGCACTACCCCAAAAAACAGGGGGGGATCTGAGCCCTTTGCTGCTTCCAGGTGTGGAGCTGGGCACTGACATTGTTCCATCTTTGTCCCCAGACCCCAGGATGGCAGCAAACCAGCAGAGACCAGCCAGCCCCAGTCCAGCACGACAGGCTACAGCCAGCCCAGCCTGGGCTACGGGCAGAGCAACTACAGCTACCCCCAGGTGCCTGCCAGCTACCCCATGCAGCCCGTCAGCGCTCCTCCCTCCTACCCCCCGACCAGGTAACCCTTCCACAGGCTTGGGAACGCTCGGGGAGAGGCCTTTTCCTGAGGGGGTTGAATCAAAAGACATGGAAAAGGTGTTTTGGTGTCCCGGGAGGAGGAGCTGTGCCTCTTGTTGTGAGGTTGAGCGTGGCAGTGTCTCTGTGTGCACAGCTGAAAATGGTGACAAATGTTTTAAGGGATTTCCTACGTTTTTTAATTGTCAGAATTGAGAACTGTCAGGAATTTTCCTGGGGTGTGTCTCAGTGACCTTTTGCTTCTTCCTTGCACACACATGGTTGGGCCAGGAGCTCCCCTCTCCCCTCAGGTGTCTTTGTTGTGACTTCTAAAAGGTACATTTGGAAATCCTCAAAGCCTGAGCTGCCTGAGGGGAACTTTTATTATCCGGCAGCCGAAAATAATTCAGGAGGGGAGCCTGTTAGCTCTGCTGCCACTGAGTTTTGCCCTGTTACTTATGCCTTTTCCTAAAGGTATGACTAAGCTAGGACTGCTCACATGGATGTTGCTTTTACAACCCTCCAGCCTGGCCTCCATAGGGTGACTTCAGCCTTTAAAATGATCTACAACCCTACATATGGCTCGTGACCGCGTCGCCTTCCAGCCTCACGCACCCTGCCGGGGAATTGCCTCGTCATTCCCGCCTTTCCCGTGCTTTTCTCTTCCAGCTATTCCTCCACACAGCCAAGCAGTTACGACCAGAGCACTTACTCCCAGCAGAGCAGCTATGGGCAGCAGAGCTCCTACGGCCAGCAGAGCAGTTATGGGCAGCAGAGCAGCTACGGGCAGCAACCCCCTCCCACCAGCTACCCCCCTCCCAGCGCATCCTACAGCCAGGCCCCCAGCCAGTACAGCCAGCAGAGCAGCAGCTACGGCCAGCAGAGTGAGTGGGAGCCCTCAGGGGCAGCCCTGGGGTTGTTCTGGGGCTGAAACTCAGGGCTGTGTTGAAGGGTTGTCACTGGGGTTTGTCCTTTCCCGCTGCCGCGGTGGCAGGTTGGGATAATCCCCTGGGCGGGGTTGGAAATACAGAGCACGAAGTGTTTGGGATGAGGAGGTGGGTGAGGAGCTGGGGGGGCTCAGCCTGGAGAAAAGGAGGCTCAGGGGGGATCTTCTGGCTTTCTACAACTCCCTGACAGGAGGGAGGAGCCAGAGGTGGGTCGGGCTCTGCTCCCAGGGAACAAGGGATGGGATGAGAGGAATCGGCCTCAAGCTGTGCCAGGGGAGGGTCAGGTTGGATATTTGGGAAAATTCCTTCAAGGAAGGGGTGATCAGGCCTGGCACAGCTGCCCAGGGCAGGGGTAGAGTCCCCATCCCTGGAGGTAGTTAAATCCATGTGGATGTGTCCCTCAGGGACGTGGGTCAGTGGTGGGGGAACAGTTGGGCTTGATGATCTCAGAGGGCTTCTCCAACCTGAATCCCCGTGGTGCTGCCCTTGTGGCTGAGGGCAGCTGGAAGGGCTGCATGTCCCTGACATGTGTCTGTCCCACACTTCCCCAGGCTCATTCCGCCAGGACCATCCCAGCAGCATGAACATGTACGGGCAGGAATCCGGAGGCTTCTCCGGCCCAGGAGAGACCCGGAATCTGAGCGGCCCCGATAGCCGGGGCAGGGGACGAGGGGGATATGATCGAGGAGGCATGAGCAGAGGTGGGCGGGGAGGAGGACGCGGTGGAATGGGGTAAGAGCAAAGCTTTTTCTCCTTTTACCTAATCCTGGTTTACCCATAGGATTTGAAACGGAAAAGAAGGGACTGAAAGGTTGTCCTTCCCGACAGCGCTTCCATGGAGAACATCTCTGTTATGGCATTGCTTGTAATCCATGGAAGCGTTCTATCCCGAGGGGAGATAGGGAGCAGGATGTGTTTGGTTTGTCCTGCGGATGGTTGGGCTCCTGGGAGGGGTAAATTGGGGGGATTGCTGACCTTGACACTTTCAGCTCCCTTCGTGGTCGCCCCGAGGTGGAACCTCCGTGGGGTTTAACAGTAACTGCGGGCGGAACACACACAAACCTCCCAGGGGGTCCAGGGCTCCCTCCCTGCGCCTCAGCAGGGCGGATTTGGGCAGGTCAGGGGTGTGCAGGGCAGGAGCCTCCTCAGCAGAGCCTGAGACACTTGGAGCGTGGAGGAGGACCCCCAGGGCAGAGGGCAGAGGTTTGGCTCCCAGGCCAGCTCCCCCTCGGAGCGTTCCGGTGCTGCTCCGGATCAGTGTGGCCATTGTAACCGATGGCACGACCCGCTTTGGTTCACCTGTGCCTTCAGCTGTGCCCCCCACCCCCTCCGTGCAGGTTGTTCTGGTAGAGGTGAGGGAGGAAAACCATCCCCAGAGGCTCCTCAGCGAGGGAATTCGTAGCTTTGTGTGTGTTCCATCCCCTCACCCTGCTGCTCAGAGCTATGCAGAGTGTCCCCAGGTGTGGCACGGGACACGCTGTGCCCGCCCTGGCGCTGCCAGGGTGGCCCTCGTGGCGACTGCTCTCCGCAGGCGACTTGTTCCCGTGTGGCACGGCCCAGTTTGGCAGCGGGAGGCCCCACCCTGCATAGCTCTGTCGCAGCAAATTGACGTGGCATGAAATCTTTATCAGAGGAACCCGAGAGAGGCGTGCAAACGGGGCTGGTCTGTGTGGGAACGTCCAGCTCGGAATTGGCTCGCGCGGAACAGAGTCCCGCGGATCTGCATAAAGATTTCACCCCCCGTGGCTTTTATCTCTTAACAATTATAAAGTAGATGTAGACACCTGAAACGTCTATCATCACATCTTCAAATTTCTAGCCCCTTCAGAGCTTTTCTCCCGCCAAAGATTTGTCACCTTGTCTCTTGATTTTCACACCTCAATCCCAGCTCAAATTTGCATCCCTAGTGAATTCCCACCTGGCCAGACCCTTACAAAGGGTTCCCCCCCAGCCTTATGGACGTAGAGTTGGTGCTGTCCATAGCACAGGTGGCCTTCAGGGGACGCCCAGGGCAGGTAGGGGAACTCGGCCCACCTTAGAGTGCTGTGGTGATGGATTTCAGTGTCTCCAGCAGGTAAGGAGCTCGATGTTATTAACGTGCCCTTTCTCATTGCCTCGATGATTTGATATTTGATGACAATGGAAAACTTTTTAACATGCTTTGTCGCATTTATATGCTACAGGTTACAAAGTGAGAGCCTTGTATACACCTCAATACTTAAAAAGTACCCGTACTCAGTACTCAGCCGGCAGCATAATGAAAAGTGGGACTAGACACGGTGTCCATATGGAGAGGAAAAATATACAATAGAATATTTTTAACCCAATGTATTGATTGTATAAACGGAATCCTTCTGTAACTTTTGGTAACTGCATACTTGTTGTTTGGTAATAAAGCCAGAGGAGGGTATACTACTACTACTACTTTAGAATTGTGTAACGTTAAAAAAATAGAAAAAAAAAAAGAAAAAGTGTAAAAAAAAAAAAGTTATGTTTAAAAAAGAGAGACGTTACGTAAATGGTGTGTACTTTTAACGAGAGGAGGCAAAGCTGCATGCAACAGCTCGAAATTCTGTATTGACTTCTTTTTTTCCCAAGTATTAGAGGTGCAATACTTGCTAGAAAATTCATGGTGCTCTCCCTCCTCCACTCGGCTCCTTCCAAACAGCTCATCTCACACCCCCCCCAAAAAAACAAAACCAAACCAAAACCAAAAGAGCAAGAAACAGCCCAAATCGTTTTCCAGGTGGCATTTTCCTACTTAACCACCACGCTCCAAAAGCGCTTTCAGCTGTGAAAGCCTCGGCCCAAGCTTTTGGTGAAAGCTGCGGCCTCGCTCGCATTGGCACGTGCCCCAAAAAGCCACGGGAGTGTGTCCACAAAGCTGCACCCCAGGCCTCGGAGCCCCCGCCGCACTCTGTAAGTTCTTCCCTCCAGAGAGTTGTTAAATCCACTCGTGACCTGGAAATGTATGGCTTTCTTTTGAGGGTTGCAGGGGCGCCGTCAGCTGAACTCTGTGTCGTAGGGTCTCGCGTTTGGGGTGGTCTCCTTTTGCACTGTTAACTGTCAGGGACCCGCGGGCCACAGGCTGAGGGTGCTGCTCCGTGGACACACCGAGGGGAGGGAGTTGGCCACTGAAACAGCCCCCGATTTCTCTGAAACGCACATGAAAACGCCCCCCCTCCCTCGATTTCTGCCACAAAATCCCCTTTCTTTGCCAAGTATTGCACCGACGATACCTGAGTAACGCCAGGGCGCCGCCGGCAAAGCGGCGCCTCAAACCCCGCGCCAGGTTGCTTTTATATTGTAAAGAAAATTTGAGCGAGCTGCCCTTCTGAAGAAAGGCCTAGTGCCGAGATGAGACAGAGACAGAGAGATGTTTGGAGATGTTTAGCCAGTGCCCTTCTCCCCTGTGAGCCGCAGAGGCTCAGAGCGGTGCTGGCTTTGTAAAGGGAAAGGCCTTCATTTCTTCGTTTATCCCCCCAGCAGCGCTGGAGAGCGAGGTGGCTTCAATAAGCCTGGTGGTAAGTTTTTGAGCATTACAATGGATAGTGTTAAAAAAAAAAAAAAAAAAAAAAAGCATTTGCAGACAGTTTTTTAGAACGAAGCGTAATTTTTTTATTCGTTTTAAGTGGTTTAAAAATGACATATGCAACGAGACTGTAATGGGTACTGCCGGCGATGCCTAAGGGTAATGCGGTGTCACAGGACGCAGTGGAAGAGTTGAGCAACCACTCCTGTAATTTTTGGGGAAAAGAAATGGTTTGGATGTAATAAATCTTTTTTTCTTTTGATATTAAGTAACTTATATTAGCGAACTTAAAAAAAAAACCCGATTGGCTTGGCGTAACGTTTTATTTATGTTTTTTTTTTAAATCAGCGTTAATGGTTAATGGTTTGAGAGCTGCTTAAAAAAAATCAGCGTGCTAGTGGTTAACGGTTTGAAAAAGTGCTAAAAAAAAAAAAAAGAAAAAAAAAAAACAAAACAACAATGTAACAGTGGTTGTTGGTTTTGAAAGAAGTGCTAAAAGTAGCCACCTGATGGCCCAGTAAGGTGCAGTGCTGCTGTTGGGGCGGCGCAGGTCAGTTGGAGGTTCCCCCTCCGTAGCTAGTGTTGTGTGTGTCGGTTCTCCAGCCCCAGGGCCCGCACTAACACCGCTCCCTGTGCTTCTCTCCCGCCTGGCAGGACACATGGAGGAAGGACCTGACCTGGATTTAGGTAATTCCCGTCAAAATCCCCCTCCTGAGCTTGGGAACCGGACGCTTGTGTCCTCGGGAGCGCCGCAGGTGTCAGCCCACGGCAGGTGGAGCCCCGCTGCCCACGGGCTCTTCCTGGCTCTTCCCGGCGTTGCCTGATTCCCAACTCATCCAGACAGCTGGACTGTGGAAAACCACACGTGGTTGTGAGACACCCGCCCTTCTCCGCAGGAATTAGAGGGGTTTGGGGCTGCTCTGGAGCTTTTCCAGGGATTCTGCAGTAGCCCTGAGTTGGGAGCTGCTCTGGAGCTTTTCCAGGGATTCAGCAGTAACCCCTGATTGGAGGCTGCTCCAGGGATTCAGCAATAGCCCTGAGTTGGGAGCTGCTCTGGAGCTTTTCCAGGGATTCTGCAGTAACCCCGGGTTGGGGGCTGCTCTGGAGCTTTTCCAGGGATTCTGCAGGAGCCTCCTCCCGTGCCACAGCAGCCTGTGGCCTTATGGGTTGTCCCTTCCTGTCCTACAGGCGTGTCTGGAAGTTATGTGTCAGCTTCCAGCATCGGAAAAGGGGGGTGGGATGTCCGTGTGTGGGAGCCCAGAGGGCACCAAGGTCTTCCTGATCCCTCCCCTGGGCTGTGTCCTGATATGACCGGGGGGTTCTTCCCGCAGGGGGGGCTCTGGGGTCTGTCTGGCAGGACATGGGGGGGGTTCAGTCACCTCCCTCGGGGTCAAGGGTTTCCTGTCGCTCACTGGGAGCGGAGCCACAGCTGGGAATGACGGGATGGAAAGAACTCGGCCCTGGGGTATCCCTGCCCTTCCTCTCCCTGCACTGACCCTGGGAATTGTCTCCTAGGCCCCCCCATGGAGCCGGAGGAGGACTCAGACAGCACTGCAGTGTATGTGCAGGGACTCAATGATAATGTGACCCTGGAGGATCTGGCAGATTTCTTCAAACAGTGCGGTGTTGTCAAGGTGAGGGGACACCTGTGACCCCTGATGGCAGGGCAAAGGGACCACCCTCCTGCTACTCTTCCTCCCCCTCCCTGCACATTGCTCACACCCTTCCAGCCCATCAGGTCCCTGGGAGAGGCCTGTTGGGCCTGGCAGTGCCATTTTGGGCCCGTTCCTTTATTTTTGGGGTGTCTGGGCAGTCCCTGTCACCCATGGTAGGCCCAGGGGGCCGTTTCTTCTGCCCCGGAGTCCTCAGAACGAGCCTTGCTTGTCTGGAAAGCAGAACAGAGAGTAAATCCCTGCTGGGAGAGGGACTCCAGGTGACATCCCACTGTCCCTTAGATGAACAAGAGGACGGGGCAGCCCATGATAAACCTGTACATCGACAAAGAGACAGGCAAGCCCAAAGGTGACGCCACCGTGTCCTACGATGACCCATCTACTGCCAAAACAGCCGTGGAATGGTTTGATGGTGAGTGCAGGAGGGGGATTGGGATGGAATTCCCTGTAGGAAGCTCCAGGGTGCAGGTGTGCGCTGATGTCCTCTCCTTGTGTCCCTCCTAGGGAAGGATTTCCAGGGCAGCAAGCTGAAGGTGACCCTGGCACGGAAGAAGGGCCCCATGAACAGCCTGAGGGGCGGGATGCCACCCCGGGAGCAGCGGGGAATGCCCCCCCCTCTCCGAGGAGGTACCGGCTGGGACCCCCCAGAGCTGCTCCCTTTTCCCCCCCACCCTGCCTGTGGCTCTGGCACTAACGGGGCTCCTTCCACAGGTCCGGGGGGTCCTGGTGGCCCAGGGGGGCCCAGTGGCCCCAGCGGCCCCATGGGCAGGATGGGTGGAAGAGGAGGAGACAGAGGTGGCTTCTCCTCGAGAGGCCCGCGGGGGTCCCGGGGAAACCCCTCCGGAGGGAGCGTCCAGCACCGCGCCGGAGACTGGCAGTGCCCCAACCCGTGAGTACCCCGGGTCCCCTTTGTCCCAGGGCCTGCCAGGACCAGGAGGCCTTTCCCAAAATCTCTTGCGGGGCCTTCCCAGGAAGCTCCTTCCTCCCACCTGCGTCAGGGAGGGAGGGATGGGGTCACTGTAGGGGCTGTGGGTGAACAGGCAGCTGGACCCCACCCCAGTGGGGGAGCCGGGCCAGGAGATGAGCCCCAGGTCCTGCTCTGCCCGTGCTCTCCTGCTCGTGGTGCCTCCTGGCATTCTCCCAGCAGGAATGTCGTCCTGCTCTGGGCTGACTGGTGTTTGTACCCAGGGGCTGTGGAAACCAGAACTTCGCCTGGAGAACGGAGTGTAACCAGTGCAAGGCGCCCAAACCCGAGGGGTTCCTCCCACCTCCCTTCCCCCCTCCAGGTACGTTGTGGGGGCTCACGGTGGGACACCCCAGGGCTGGCCTTGGGCTCCTCGGGGAGCAGCTGGGCCAGCCCCTGAAGCTGCCAGGCCTTCATTGCTCTGTGAGCCATGACGTGGAGGCTGGGATCACAGTTCCTTTGGGATCTGGGGGCCCTTCCTGGGGGGCTGCTCCCACCTCGTTAGGGCCCTAAGGAGCTGCAGCTCCCCCGGCTCGGGAGGAGCTGGGTGAGGGGTGGACAAATCCCCTCAGGGTTCCTGGCATCTCCTGGGCCTTTTGCTGCTCATGGCAGAGCTGGCTGTCCTGGGATCGGGGGTAGGGTACACCCAGAGCAGGATGTGCTGCCCTGGGGTCACTCTGAGGGTCTCTCCTCCCCCCCAGGCGGTGAGCGGGGCCGGGGCGGCCCCGGGGGGATGCGCGGTGGGCGCGGCGGGGGCCTCATGGACCGAGGGGGCCCCGGGGGGATGTTCCGAGGCGGCCGCGGCGGAGACAGAGGCGGGTTCCGAGGAGGCCGCGGGATGGACCGAGGAGGCTACGGAGGAGGAGGCCGGAGAGGAGGAGGAGGAGGAGGCCCCGGGGGACCCCCCGGACCCCTCATGGAGCAGATGGGAGGAGGAGGCAGAGGACGGCGTGGAGGGCCGGGAAAGATGGACAAGTATGGATGGAGGGGGGGGCAGAGTGATGGGGGGGACGTGGGGAGGGGGAGATCCTGATGGGGAAAGGACGTGGGTGACACTGGGACCCCAGTGAGAGGGTGATGAGGGCTGGGTGGGTGGTGGGAGAAATGAGGAGGGGGCTAATAGGTGGGAGGACAAGTGGGTAGGGGATTTAATGGGGGGGGATGAGCAGGTGGGGGAGTGAGTGGGTGGGTGGGGGAGTGGGTGGCAGGATGAGCAGGTTGGGGAGTGAAGGGGTGGGGGGCGAGTGGGTAGGAGGGCAAGTGGGTAGTGGGGTGGGTAAATGGGTGTCAGGGTGAGTGGCTGGGGGTTTGAGGAGTCCCCCCCAGCCCAGGGAGGGCTCCTGGACCCCAGGACTGACCCGTGCCCCCCCTCTGTGCCCACAGGGGCGAGCACCGCCAGGATCGCAGAGACCGGCCCTACTAACGCCGCCCCCCCAGAGCCTCATTTACTACCAGATTTATTTTTTAAACCAGAAAAAAAAAATCTTTTAAATTTATAATTCCATATTTATAATGTTGGCCACAACATTATGAGTCCTCCTTGTCTGTACTTTAGTATTTTTCACCGTTTGTGGAGAAACATTAAAACCAAGTTCAGCGGTAGCGTGACGAGTTCTTTCTTCCCCTCCCCAAAATAAAACCGGTTGTTTAACGCGCCCCTTTCCCCCCCTCCCC
>NW_020925671.1:0-1903 GCF_003984885.1 Neopelma chrysocephalum
AAGAGGTTTCTCTGCTGGCAACTTTAGTCTGGGTGGAATCTTTGTTTATATGCAATTTTGGGAGTCAGTCTGGCATTTGGGAGGCAGGGCTGAAAACAGGAAACATCAGCCCTTAAGGGTCCCCAGGATTTTTTTTCTGGGGAGTCCCCAGGATTTTTTGGGGGGGGTCCCCAGGATTTTTCTGGGGAGTGTCCCAGGATTTTTTGGAAGGTGTCCCAGGATTTTTTGGGGGGATCCCCAGGAATTTTTGTGGGGTGTCCCTGGGGGCTGTCCCAGGATTTTTTTAGGGGGCGAGTCCCCAGGATTTTGGGGGTCCCCACCTGCCTGATCTCCCAGCACCTCTGTCCCAGGGTCTGGACCTTCATCCTCCTCCTCCTCCTCAGCTCGGCTCCCTTGGGCGCCTCCCCCACCACGGCCTCTCGGTCCCCTCCTCCACGGCAGGGGCGGGGCTGGGGGAGGGGCGGGGCCCCTCCTCCCCTCTCGGGGAGCCCCCCCTCGGGTTCCCCTTTGCTCTCCAGGATGTTGCCCCCAAAAAGGGGCTCCAGCACCAGCTCCGCCCTGGGGGGGCCGAGAACTCCTCGGACAACACCCCCGCCATCCCTGGGGGTAGAAAGGGGGGGTCAGGGGGGTTCCAAAACCCCCCAAAACTTGAACGGCACCCCTGCCATCCCTGGGGGGCTGAATGAGGAGGGCAGACAGGAACTGGGGGGTCAGGGGGGTCTCAAAACCCCTAAAATGAGACCCCCACCATCCCTGGGGGGAGAAAGGGAGGGGAAATGGGGGAGAAAGGGGGTCAGGGAGACCCTAAAACCCCCCAGTCCCCCCCAATCCCTCCCGGTTCCTCCCCAGTCTGATGTTACCTGTCCTTCCCAGTCCCCCCCAGTGCCCCCCATTCCCTCCCAGTCCCCCCCACTCCTACCAAATCCCCTCCCAGTCCCTCCCAGTGCTCCCAATACCCCTCTAGTCTCTCCTAGTCTCCTCCCAGTCTCTTCCAGTTCCACCCACTCCCCCTCCCATTTCCCCCCTCCCCATTATCGCCCCCCTCCCATCCCTATGACGTCACTCACCGCCCGCTGACGTCACTCGGCCGGGCCCGGCAGCGTCGGCCCCGGTTTGTCTTTAAGGGGTCGTGCTGTGATGACGTCACAGGGCACGGGGAGGGCAGAAGTGACGTCACCGGAGCCGCGACAGGAGCGGCAGGAGCAGGAGGTGAATTTGGGGGGGGTTGGGAAGTCTGGGAGAGACTTTGGGGGAGGTTGGGGGGTTTTGGGAGGTTGAGGGGGGATCTGAGGAGTCTGAAGGAGATTTGGGGGCATCTGGAGGGGGTTTGGGGGAACTGGGGGGGATTTGGGGGCCAGGGGTGGTGAGGGGAGATATTGGGGGGCCTGGGGAGGGGGTTGGGGGTGACCTGAGGGGTTTCTGGGCCCCGTTTCCCCTCCCAGTGCTCCCAGTCCTCCCAGTTGCAGGATGTCCCTGACTGGGGGTCCCTGGGTCCTGCTTCTCTCTCCCAGTGCTCCCAGTTTGAGGATGTCCCTGACTGGGGGGTCTCTCCTCTCTCCCAGTGCTCCCAGTTGCCCTCCCAGTCCTCCCAGTCCCCCCAGTTTGAGGATGTCCCTAACTGGGGGGGTCTCTGCTCTCTCCCAGTGCTCCCAGTCCCCCCAGTTGCAGGATGTCTCTGGCTGATGAGCTCCTGGCAGACCTGGAGGAGGCAGCCGAGGAGGAGGAGGAGGCCAAAGGCTCCGAGGGGGGGAGGAGCCGCCCATCGAGGACGTGCGGGAGGAGCTGAAGCCACCTGAGGGCTCCGAGTCCGTCCGGAGCATCGCCAAGTTATGGGGCAACAGAGCGGTCAGAGAGACCCCAAACACCCCAAACTCACCCCAAAAACAGCCCTGGAACCAGCCCC
>NW_020925671.1:1913-2942 GCF_003984885.1 Neopelma chrysocephalum
AAACTCACCCCAAAAACAGCCCTGGAACCAGCCCCAAAAAACAGCCCTCAAAGTACCCCAAAAACACCCCCAAAACCACCCTGAGTCACCCAAGTGTTCTGAACCAGCCCTGGAAACAGTCCCAAAAAACAGCCCCAAAAACACCTCTAAAAGACCCCAAAACCCACCTCAGAAATATTTGAAAAGCCACCCCAAAACCATCCCAAAGCCTACCCCAAAAACACTTCAAAAGCCACCCCCAAGAACACCCCAAAACACCCCCAAAACTCACCTGAAAAACATCCCAAACTGACCCCAAAAAACCCCAAAACATCCCCAAAAGCAACCTCAAAACCCATCCCAAAATCACCCCTAAAACCAGCCCAAAAACCTACCAAAAACGTCCCAAACCCACCCCAAAAACATCCCAAACCCCACCTCAGAAACACTGAAAATGCTACCCTAAACCCACTCCAAAACTTCCCCAAACCTCCACCCCCAAAATCACCCTAAATCCCCCCAAAACTCCCCCCAACCCCACCCAAACCACCCTGGGACCCCCTAAATACCACTGAACCCTCCCCTACCCCTTCGTCAACCCCCCCCAAAATCCCATTTTGGGATTCTCCCCCCCCCAATTTTTAGATTTTCCTGCCCCCCAATTTTTGGGGCTAAACCCGCCAGTTTTGGGTCTCTCCCCCCAACAGTTTGCCGAGATCATGCAGAAGATCGAGGAGTACATCAGCAAACAGCCCAAAGGCGCCAAAGGTGACCCCAAAAACCCCCCAAAACCCCCTCAAAATGAGGTCCCCCCTCCCTCCCCCACCCCTCACAACTGCCCAACCTTCCCCCACCCCAAATCCCCCAAAATTGCCCCCAAAAAACGGGTTTGGGGCATCCAAATTTCCCATTTCACATTTCCTACCATTTTGTCCCCTCACATTTCCCGCCCTTTTCCCCTCACAGTTGGGGGAATTTTGGGGCAGATCTGGGGGTCTCAGGTGGGTTTTAGGGGGTCATTGGGGGAATTTCGGGGTCCTGGGGGGGGGG
>NW_020925672.1:0-1397 GCF_003984885.1 Neopelma chrysocephalum
GGGTCTGATTTTTGGGCTGTGATTTTTGGGCTGTGATTTTGGGGTGCCCTTTTTGGGCTCTCATTTTCAGGGTTTGATTTTTGGGGCTGATTTTTGGGCTCAGATTTTGGGGCTTATTTTTGGGTTCTGATTTTCAGGGTTTGATTTTTGGGGCTCATTTTTGGGGTCTGATTTTTGGGGTCTTATTTTCAGGGTCTTATTTTTGGACTCTCATTTCTGGGCTCTCATTTTTGGGCTCATTTTTGAGTCCTGATTTTTTGGGCTCATTTTTGGGCTCTCATGTTTGGGGTCTGATTTCTGGGGCTCATTTTTGGGCTCTGATTTTTGGGCTCTCATTTTCGGGGTCTCATTTTTGGGGTCTGATTTTTGAGGTCTCATTTTTGGGCTCTCATTTTCAGGGTTTGATTTTTGGGGCTGGTTTTTGGGCTCTCATTTTTGGGGCTTATTTTTGGGGTCTTATTTTCAGGGTCTCATTTTTGGGGTCTCATTTTTGGGCTCTCATTTTTGGGGCTCATTTTAGGGGTCTGATTTT
Source organism: Neopelma chrysocephalum (assembly GCF_003984885.1). Taxonomy (NCBI): domain Eukaryota; kingdom Metazoa; phylum Chordata; class Aves; order Passeriformes; family Pipridae; genus Neopelma; species Neopelma chrysocephalum. The sequence goes on from NW_020925672.1 coordinate 533, forward strand.
TGGGGTCTCATTTTAGGGTCTCATTTTCGGGGTCTCATTTTTGGGCTCTCATTTTTGGGTTCTGATTTTCAGTGTCATTTCTGGGGTTTGATTTTCAGGGTCTCATTTTCGGGGTCTCATTTTTGGGGCTCATTTTTGGGGTCTCATTTTTGGGGTTTGATTTTCGGGGTCTCATTTTAGAGTCTCATTTTAGGGTCTCATTTTTGGGGTTTGATTTTTGGGGTCTCATTTTGGGGTCTCATTTTTGGGCTCTGATTTTTTGGGCTCATTTTTGGACTCTCATGTTTGGGGTGTCATTTTTGGGGCATCAGTTTTGGAGTGTGATTTTGGGGTCTGATTTTTGGGGTTTGATTTTTGGGGTCTGAATTTTGGGCTCATTTTTGGGCTCTCATTTTTGGGGTCTGATTTTTAGGGTCTCATTTTTGGGTGTGATTTTTGGGGTGTGATTTTGGGGTGCCCTTTTTGGGCTCTCATTTTCGGGGTTTGATTTTTTTGGGCTCATTTTTGGGGTGTCATTTTTGGGCTCTTATTTTCGGGGTGTGATTTTTAGGGTCTGATTTTGGGCTCTCATTTTTGGGGTGTCATTTTTGGGGTCTCATTTTTGGGGTTTAATTTTCAGGTTGTGATTTTGGGGTCTGATTTTTGGGGGGTTATTTGGGGGTGTCACTTTTGGGGTTTGATTTTTGGGGTTTGATTTTTTGGGGTGTGACTTTTGGGGCTCATTTTCGGGGTCTCATTTTCGGGGTCTCATTTTCGGGGTCTCATTTTAGGGTCTCATTTTAGGGGTCTGATTTTTGGGGTCTGATTTTTGGGCTGTGATTTTTGGGCTGTGATTTTGGGGTGCCCTTTTTGGGCTCTCATTTTC
>NW_020925673.1:0-5688 GCF_003984885.1 Neopelma chrysocephalum
CCCCCCCCCCCACTCACCCGAGAGCTCCTCGCCCGCAGCCGGGGGGGTCTCCCAGCACCATCAGTGCCCAGAGATGTCCCCCCAGAAAAGGGGTTGGTTGGGATCCTGGGTGGGCTTTGAGTGTGTTTGGGGGTCCTTGAGGGGCTGTGGGGAGATTCTAGGGAGGTCCCAGCACCTTTTGGGGTGAGCTGGGTGCTTTATTGAGGGGCAGGTGCCCTCCCAAAGCTCCCCCAGAGCGGGTTGACACAGAGGGACACAGGGGGGTCCCCATTCCTGATCCATCCCAGAACCGGTTCTGCCCCCCCCAAACCTGGCTCCACCCCTCGGGATTCCCCCCAAGCCCCTCCCCCAGTGCCCCCCAATAACCAGGACTGGGGAGAACTGGGAAGTTTTACTGTGATCACTGGGAGCAGCTGGGTTGTGTCAGAATAAAAGCAGGGGTGGGGGGAACACACGACCCCCCCCAAATCCTCACGCGCCCGGGGAGGGGCTGCGGCCGCTGGCGGCTCAGGAGCTCTGTGGGGAGAGAAAAGGGGGTGACACCGGGGTGGGGGGTCCCCGGGGGGGCACAGACGCTCTGGGGGGGACACACGACCCCCTGGGACCCCCCTCACCTTCTGGCACAGGTAGAAGCCGAGCCCCAGCGCCAGGGAGACGAAGGCCAAGAGGAAGCCCCCAGCCCCTCCTTTGGAGCAATTCCTGAGGCTGCTGGAGCCCAGCAGGGCTGGGGCCGCCGGCGGTGTCCAATCCCGGCAGGAAGCGGGGAGGGCCCGGTGGTGTCTAACAGAGATAAATCAAGGCAGATCTCTCTTTCTTTTACCCCCTGGCCAGTGACCATCAAGAGGCGTCCCTGCTTCACAGCAGAAGCTCCACACACTTCAACAAAGTCTGTGGAAGAATCTGCTCTATGAAAGTTGGCCCTGGGCTTTTATACTTATCCAGTGATGGATCTCCAGTCACATATTGCCAGGCCAGTGAGCAGCTGATCTGTCAAACTCTGCTTCCAAAAGCAGGATGTGTGTTGGAAGGTTGGGGAACCAGGCTGGGTTTGGCACAATTCAACACTAAACCAACCCCTTGGCACCAGCAGTAACTCCCCACAGAGAGCTTGCAGTGCTTGCATTCTCCCATCAGATTCTTTTCCAGGTAGAACATCCTGCTACAAGGAGTCTGTTACCACCTGCCCCAGAAAGGAGGGGGTAACCCAGGTTCTTATTAATAAATCCCTTGGGGTGGATTAGAGTGAAACGACACTTAACAATGAGTGTTTGAAAATATATATATATGCAGGGTTTATTTTAGAACAATTTTGTTTCAAAGGTAAACAGGTATGTTGCCATTTTGGGTGTTACCATCTCTATCTCTCATCTACAGCAATATGGCATAAAGAGAACCTTTAGGGAAAATGCATAAGGGAGAGCAAGGAAAGACAGGATAAGGGTGAGGGAGAGTAAGGGAAAGCAAAGCTGAGAGTGGAAAGATGTCTATAGTCACTGCCCACGGGGTCCAGCGATGGAATTTGGGAGTTGCAGCTCCCACATCTGTCAGTTGAAGTGGTGGCCTTGATCCATTGGGGGTGGGGGAGGGAAGCCCCCACACTGCAAGAAGTTCTGAGTTATTATATCCATGGATGGTGTCCCGGGCCATGCCACGAACCCCCAACATCTCCTGGGCCTGCGCAGAGTTCCCGTGAGGGGCCTGGGAAAAGGGTTTTTCCTGCCTTCCAAGGTTGGCAGAGGGGGGATGGGCTTTGATGGGCCATCAGAGGTATAATGCAAAAGTCCTGCAGAAGCCTGCAAGAGTCCCTTGGCAATCCTAGAATGCATAAATCATGAACCATTTCAGTCTCTGACACCACCTCGTGATTTATGCATTCAATAATTTCTCTTTTGTTGTTCGTTGTGAATCTTCTTTGTGGGTGGTGCCTTTTGTGTAGTGGACAGAAAGAGAGAAGAGTAAAGAAAAGGAAGAGATAGATAAGTCTTTTCCCAGTGCAATGCAATTCCCGAAAAAACCCCAAACCTTACAGTAAAATAGTAAGCATATGGGACATAACAGAATCTCAATAGCTACAATCAAATTTCCTAACACTAACAAAGTTACAAACATCAGGATTTAATACTGACACAAATCTAATTTTCATTAGCCACTGTCTCCACCCCGTGAGTAATCAGGTATCCTTTAATGCATGGTGTGTGTGAGGGATTCTATAATAATGTGTCTGTTAGAGGGGCCAATGTGTCTTGAAATTGGACCTGAAATTACACATCAGTTCTTATGCAAATACATTGAGTTACTTGGGAGTTGGTACGAGGCCTTCTTATATTCTCTTCAGGTAACACTTTCCTTTCTTTTGTCTCGATTTAGTTTAATTTCTTAATATTTTGAGAAATTTAGCCAAATATAAAATTTGATGCCTTCTGAGGCAGAGGGTTAATGCATATAATACATATTTGTATGATTCCAAATATGCATAAATTCTTGTACCAACTCCCAGGCTAAACTTGGTGGGAGTTTCTTGATTCTCAGTGGATTGAGACGCACTTATACACATACAAAAGCTTCTCCCAAGCCAACTTGTTTTTCAATAAAAAGACAAAATAACCTTGACAAAAATTAAACTAGCAAGACATAAAAGGGCTTGTCTTACACAATCTTACCATGAGTTACTCATGATAAAAACACAAATAACTCAACAATTATTAATAAGCTGATAATACAAGCAATTTTGGGAGTAGAGGAGACACAAACACAATGTTTGTGGTAAACTTTTACATATTGCAAAACTCCTGAGACAAAAATACACACAGACGTGCATATCACAAAGTTATTAAGATAAAAACACAAACACATGCAAACCATCAGTGCTGCAAAGAACAGTACAACTCTCCAGTCCTGTTGCCACTTTGTTTTCTCATGGCATACTTGTAAACTGATAACAGAAGCAGTTGTGGGGGCAGTTAACCTCTTCTGCCCATTGTGGCAATTGAAAGCTTTATCAGTCTCACCTGATTTGATCTCATCTCATTTGATCTCATCTGCTGGCAGGTTCCTGCAAAAAAAGAGGAGATCTGGCCCACTACGGACCCATTATTAAAATGAAGGAATTATCTATTTATCCAACTCCTTTTCTTATCTGGCATGATGCCACTAGGGCAGCAATAATGGAGAAGTCTGGAACATGTTTTCTCCAAAAAGCAGATAAACCCAGAGCATACTGGAGCTCTTTTTTGCTCCTCAGCATCTTTATTTGCTCTAGGGTGGCCAAGGTGTCAGAGGGAATACACACTGCTACTTTTTCTGTGGGAATTTGAAGTCTCAGACTTTCCAAGTGGGTGATAGTATTTGTCTGGTCCACTGTGGTGCCATCAGCAATCTGGGCAATCAATTCAGCTTTGTTATGTCCAGCAGCTGTTTGTGAGCCAGTGTCAGCACCGAGGTAACTCACTGTCAGCTGCCACTGCCCATTAGGTTCATGGACAGGCCCCCTTCCCCCTGAGGATAGTTTATCAATATATCTGTCTGTCTATCTATCTGTAGGGTTTAGTTTGGAACAATTTTGTCTCCCTCTAAAGTAGGTTTGGGGCAGTTTTGGCTCCTGTCTATAGTGATATAAAAACACAAAAATAACACTTCCCCTCTCTGGCTCCAAGCCCAGCCTGTCCCCTCCAGGGCTGGGTGTTCCCCCCTCTGCCCCGGGCAATTCCTGTGCTCATGGGCAGCAAAGCCCTCACTGCTTCTGCAACTGGAGAGTGTTGGAGCCATGGACCATTAACATTCCAGTCTCTCCCAGCTCTGCATCCCAAAAGGGATCAATCTGTCACCTCAAAGTAGATCAATCCCACTGAAAATGGCTCGATCCCATTCCAAAACTCCTCTGTTTCTTATTTTCCCTATGTAATTCTGGGGCAGCTGCTGCCACCCCTCAGCTCTCTGCAGGCTGAGGCTTGGCCTTGCCCTTTTACCTTTACTGGATTTCTTCATCAAATATTTCTCTCTCCCTGAAAAGAAAAATATGGAAGGTATTCAATAATCTGGACATCTTTAGACCATCTGGACAAATTACAGTTTGCAGTGTTGGAACAGCTCAGCCAGAACGTTTTCCATGTTTAATCATTGGTTCCCATCCCTCCCAGGAGGGAGGACACTGAACTCTTCCACAGAAACAGAAAACTAGTAACAAAAATTCAGAGACTACTGAAAATGAAAAATACCTTTTGCTCACAGGTATCCCTTTCATGTCCTTCTCTCCTGCCTTCCTGCCATCCATGTTATCCACGGCAGCAGTTGCCTAGATCATGGCCCAAAAAAACATTTAATTCCTTTATAATCATTCCAGAAAACTGAATCACAGCTGGGGGTGGGAGACCAAACAGGTGTTCAGGCTGGAGAGCCAGAGGCAGCTCCCCAGAGAGAGGCCTCAGAGATAGCAATGGAATCCATCAGACGACCTTGGGCACTGTGAGAGGGAGAGAAGAAGCTGCTGACTTCAGGGGAAGGACACCTGTGGTGAAGACCTGCTACCAAAGTTAAAAATGAGAAGGAAAAGACTGTTTTAGTTCACCCCACTTATGAAATATGAATTAATTTATAATTAAGAATGACAATGTGTTGTTAGAAAAATTTGAATAGTGTGGATAAGTTAGAAAAAGTGTGTGACAGTATGTTAAATAGGTCCATGCATGCCTCCTTCCCTGTAGCCTAAAAATTCCTGTGCTAGGTGGGATAAAAATGCTTTAATGTAAACATTGCATGCCTTTTCTGCCATTTTGGGGTGGACGAGGAGGATGGAAGAATAAAACTTCTATTTTTAGTGACACAGTCAGATTGTCTTTATTAACAAGCCAACAATAGTAAAAGAGTTTAAAACTGTGTCAGGACAGATTTTAGGCATTGGCAGTTCTCCACAATTCCTTTAGTTCCATGAGGCTCTGCAGTGTCACAACTGGCCCTTGACTCCATGAGGTTCCAAAAAGTCCCAGGGTTCCTTTGGCTCCATGAGGCTCTGCAGTGTCACAGTGGCCTCTTGATCCTGTGAGGTTCCATAGTATCCCAGGATTCATTTTTTCCATGAAGCTGTGGACTTTCACTATGGATCCCTGATTCCATGCAGCCATGCTGTGTCACAGTGGCACTTTGGCTCCATGAGATCCTACAGTGTCCCAGGGTTCCTCCTGGAGCATGAGACCCTGCAGAGTCACAGGTGCCCCTTGATTCCATGATATTCCACAGGGTTCCTCTGATTCCATGAGGCCCCACATGTCACAATGGCCCCTTGATTCCATGAGGTTCAACAGTTTCAGAAAGGTCCCTTGATTCCATGAAGTTCCACAGTGTCCCAAGGGTCCCTTTAGCTCCGTGGGGCTCTTTGACATCCCGTGACCTCACGGCTCTTTAGGAGCCCTGAGAACTTCAACAGGGGAAAGTGCTGGATTCTGCCCTGGGATGGGGCAACCCCACATGGATGGACAGACTGGGAAGGAGAGGCTGGAAAGCAGTGCCGGGAAAGGGCCCTGGGGGTGCTGGTGGGTGGCCAGTTGGCCCTGAGTCAGCAGTGCCCTGGCAGCCAGGAGGGCCAAGCCTGTCCTGGGGGCATCAGGCCCAGCATGGCCGGGCCAGGGAGGGGATTGTCCCGCTCTGCTCTGCCCTGGGGCGGCCTCACCTGCACCATTGGGGCAGTTTGGGGGG
>NW_020925674.1:0-5732 GCF_003984885.1 Neopelma chrysocephalum
CAAGCAAGGCCTACAGAAATGCAATGGAAATTGTTCACAATTTGAATCCTGCAACAAATCCCCCTTTTTAGTTTTGAACAATTTAAATTGCATTTCTGTAACATTTCTTATTATACCCATAATATTTCAATAAACACATCTACATACAATTATATCACTATGATTAACAAACTTAACAACCTATTAACTTCAAGGCTTGTGCTTTTAAATTTTACTTAAAAGTGCTTCTCTAAATATAGGGTTTATTCTTAAAAAATTTTATTCAACCTAAAACACTTCTGGAAATGGAACTCTATTCAATTGTGGGTTATGTGTCTTCTGTTTATTCAAAGGTGTCTGTGTATCTGTTCATCCAAAGGTGTTTATGTATTTGTGTTCATATGTTCACACACATGCATGCATACACATTCATTCACATACACATGGTGGCCACCATAATACACACTGTCAGACTGACATACTTTTGAGTTCCATGTCACTGCGTTCTACAAACCAAGAAATTATAATAATTTTCTAATACCTTATAATTATAATAATTTTCTAATACCTTATAATGTTAGAGTTTCTTAACCAAACAGATAAAACTAACCAGATAGACAAACTTTCTAACTGTGTTCTAATAATATTAAAACAACTGTTAGCTACAACAGCTTCTTTCCAAGGCCTCATCCATCATGCAGATAGCTAGAGAACACCTGTGTGCAAAAACTTAACACATGAAAACACTTTTGCAAGTCAACTATGGGGCTGACACCCTTCTCTTTCCCCACTTCTGCTTTTGCGAAAGTGTTTTTAAAATTCTTAACTTAGCAATCTCTTTACCAAATACCTTTGTGATAATAACAGAATTCTATAACAGTTCCATTTTGTAACACAGTATGTATAGACGATCCATATCTTCTAACAATTCTGATAAAATTATAGGTTAACATGTCTAAAAATTTCATCTGTATGTTTTCATCTAGGTCAGGATGGATATTAATTGCATAATGCAACTGATCAATAAATGTCTAAATGGTCCCGTAGATCTCTATCATACTGTAGTAAAAAACGGAGCTGTCTTATCATCACATATTGCATGTATTGCTTTTCTGATCACAACCTACAGTTGTGCTACAAAAGCTGTTGCAGCTGAAAAGTACAAATTTTTAATAAGCATAAAGTAATATATATAGGTGAAAAGAAAAGAATTCCTACAGATCATTTAGGCTGTCAGTTAAATGTGATTTGTAAAAGAAAAGCAATATACCAATATTTACTTTGAGATGCATAATAAAGCTCCAAGATTTTAACTGATTTTAACAACAAAACAATAGGTTTTGTCAAAGCTGAGGAATCATCTATGGAAAGAATGAAACCACAAGACTGAAGAAATAAATCCCATTCAAGATGTGATACATAGCATGAAGGCCAAGATGACATAATTATTTTTATATTCCCACTCGGGCAGAATATGGGATGTTTTTGAAATGTTCATTTTACTCTCACAACTGCTATAAGGGGAGAGGACTCTACAGAGCACCTCATAATCTGTACTCACTAATGATGGTCTATATTAATTAAAGCACAGCTTTCTGTAGTGGGCAAAAGAACTTACCCAGGCAATCCAATGTTTTTGAGGTGTTTGCAATAATTATACTACATAGATTGGATTTCATCCTGAACTCCCTTTCAGGTTAAGCCAAAAGCTTTGAAATTTATCATATGTTAATGAGAGAAATCATATAGAGAGAAATAGTTTCTCTACAGATGAAGTGATTAAAGATTGCAAACAGTGAGAATTTTTCTCAGCATTTATCAATTCCGCATATGCAGATTGCAAGTAGGTACTAACACCTGGCAAAGAAGGTAGTCTTATGTTAGGGCACTGCAGAAGTACTGGAAGTGTGATAATCCAAGCTGCATTAAATGCTTCAGTACCATTGCTTCAGTGGCAAAACCATTGCCTAGAGCAGCTTATAGAAAGACCAATGTGTACTATACACAGTTCTAAAAAAAAGTGGTATTGCACTGGCATAGTAAAATTGAAGCAATTTTGTACATAAGAATGATGCACTGATTTAAAATTGTTACTTATTAATTTATGCTTGCTTCACAACAGTGCCATATTTATGGGCAAAGTAGGCTTCAGTCTCAAGTAGATGTTTGAACTATCAGTCTCATAGGATTAGCAATTTTAAATTAAAGAAGAAGTTGCAAGAAAAGGTAATTTCATGCTTCGAAAAGAACTTTCATTCATGTCAAAGGCCTGGAATTTAGAACCATCAGTTCAGAATCTTATCCAAATGGTGATGTCAGCAATGCATTTTAAAGTGGCTTTCAATTAGGTTAAATAAAGAAAATAGAAGCTGATGAAGAAAGCTCAGTAAGAAGTTTTACTTTTAGATAAGGCTTGCTTGAAATGCATAATCAGTTCTGTTAACTGTAGGATATGGTACACATGACCGAGTTTATAGGTGTTCAGTGAGAGTTTCGTGCTGCATAGGATGTTACTGTGAATAGTCAGCACAAAGATAATGTTATAAAAAAGTGGGTCTATATTGTAAAATATTCTATCTGCCTAAATTTAAAAAAAAATCCTTTTTCAGATTTCTTAGCTCAAATGAGCATACAGATAAGGTAAGCGTTCAGGGAACATTGTTGTATGTCTAAACCCTCTCAATTAACAGTGCTGTAAATTAAGTCTCATGCAAGCCATAACAAGGTCTTAAGAAAGCTAAATTGTATGCGTGTGGAAATCTGTAACAAAAAGAGAAGAAATAAAAAGTAGGTTAATCTAAGTGCTTCCTGTAAAGGACAAAAAGTATCTTATTCCCTCAGACCTCTTTTTCACTCAATCACAATGAGATGTATAGACTGAAACTTGATCAGACAGAAGAAGGGTTAAGACAGCACTGATTACATGTTTATGCAGATTTCTTTGTTCATCTTAGCTGAAATGAATTGTGATATCTTTTTGACATGAATAAGGTAGAGTTTAAAAGAAAGCACAAGGAAACTATGACCAGAAGAGTTTTTTCCCTACTCATTCTCATTAACACATGCCATTTGAAGAAAAAAAAATATATACACAACAAATAGAAATGTCTCTAGATGTCAAAGATCTGGGAAGTGTATATGGTAAAGCATCACATCAAAAGACCTAGAATACTGCAGTGCAAAGGAAAACATAGACTCTCACAAACTTTAGTGTGTCCAGTCTATACGAAATGAATTCTGAGATAAAGCTTAAAGAGCTAAGAGAAAAAAGGGTCCTTATTATTGGAGATAATACTTATTCTTAAAATACTGTAACACAAATGTAGTATAGCTCAATCTTAACTTATACTGAATAATTGTAGATGTAGCTTCTGTTAGCATCTTCTAATCTAAGACTTAATAGTTTCTATTTTCTCCTGCATCTGTTATAACTAAAAATGCATTAGGAGTTAACAACCAAATCATCCCTCCATCATAGCATTTCACAGAATTCCTTTTTATCTGTGGTCTGGACCTTCCCCACTCGAGTTAGCCCCTAAACCCCCAAACTTTTACAGATTCCTTCAGCACGGTCCGACTCCCTCCCCCCTCCCTAAATGGACTCTGTGGAGGTGGTGGAGTCTACAGGAAAAAAGGGCTTGGGGAAACCTGTCCCTGCATGGGGATATAGGGAGCTGGCGATGGCAGAGGAGGTGCAGAGAGTTCTGGTTGTTGTAACTTTTTGTCTGCCACAGATACTTGCAAAACTTTTCTCACAGCTGCATTTGGGTCTCAGAGCCCCTCTGTCTGATCTCGGAGTCTGATGTAGAACTCGATGACACGGGGAGCAGACAGCAGCAGCGGCGTGATGGTGTGGGCTTGTTTGCAGCTTCTTCCCCCCTTCCCGTTCAGTCCGAAGTCCTCTTGCCGGGTTCGGCGGGGAGAGGGGGCGATGGTGGCTCTCCGCAGCTGGGGGTCTGGGCCACGCGGCAGGAATCGCTTTCACGAACGAGCAAGCGGTGGCGGGCACGGTCGGGCAGGCAGGGCAGACGGGACAGACAGCGCACGGAGGCAGCGCACGGCGGCGGGGTGGGGGGGAGCCGTGGCAGCGGCGGGCGGAAACGGCGCGGCTTCTGGCTAAGGCAGCTTGGGGCGACCCCCGGGTCGGTGGCGCCGGCACAGGAGAGGTGGGGGGGCAGGCTCCACGCGGCAGTACAGCGGGGCCGGGTGCAGCTCCAGGCGGCAACAAGGCAGCAGCTTTAGAAGCGGCGGCGGGAAAAACGGCAGCGGGGGGGGTGGTAGAGGGCTTGCCGCGGGGGGAGGCACAGCTGGCAGTGGCTTCCCTGGCGTCCTGCATAGAGCTAGAATTATTGAAGGACAAACTGCTGCTGGGGCCGCTGGCTGATGATTGGGCAGAAGCCTGCTCTTTGAAATTCGTCGGTAGCACGATTTTTGAGATAATGAATAAAAGCTGAAAAACTGACTCGCTCTCTTTGCTTTCAGTTTCGCTGCTCGCTTATGCAGCATAGGCTAAAACTGTAACTTGACTCGCAGTCTTTATAAATTTTTTTCTTTTTTTTTCTTTCTTTTCTTTTTTTTTTTTTTCAGTCCTTATAAATTTCTCTGTTTCAATTAGCAGCCACAACGTAAGGTAGCTAGCTGATTCCTTGGGTTCTTTTATCTCTTCCCCTAGCTGTTCCTTTATAGCGTCCCGTATGGACACCTCAAAGGCGGCTTGAGAAGTAGGGACCAGCCTCTTCACTCTTGCCCATTCCAACAACCCTCTGAGGGCTTTTTCATCATAAATAGGCTCTCTTAGAGAGATCACAAATTGGAGAAGCTTTTCCACCGCCCTATCCCCTGTGGGTAGCGTGGACCCCATGCTCTCTCCCACGGTCGACTCACCTAGCCAGGGTGAGGTTCCTCTGTACCATGCACATGGCTTTTCTCGTAGCGCCGGGGACAGCACCACCTCTAACGACCGCTTCCCTCGCCTCCTTCTGTTCGCCTTACGTCCCATAGAACGCGACGAAGTAGGAGTCCCTGTTCCGTCGGGCACCAGGTATTGATGGAGGGGCATAAACATAAGGCATACAGGCCAATGTGGTCAGCCATATGTTCCATTTATTATTTAATTAAGTCAACTTTTATACAGTTTAGTTTGTTAGGGGCACATGCTTACAACAAGGTGATTGGATAGCTCAGTCTGTGCACGCGTCTCATGTCTCCAGTTCATTGGACCTGATGTTCTGTCCACGCGATCTGAAGTCATACTTGGAATGTAGAGGCCTTCATAATTAGGAACTTTCTGAAAACTGCAGGTGCACCCTTATCTATACTTTCTCAAGGCTTTCTTGCTCTAAACATACTATGTTCTCAAACCTTATAATTAGACACACAGCTAACAAGTATAAACATTGCATATTTTCACACAGTCTATAAGCATAAACATTACAGCTTACAGCTTCTAGTCATGTCAAGCAAGGCCTACAGAAATGCAATGGAAATTGTTCACAATTTGAATCCTGCAACAGGCGAGAGCCGGAGGGTCAGGCCCCTCCTTCTGGGTCAAAAGGGTCGTCGTTTGCGGCCAGGTGCCTTAGGTGGCCCAGGGATGGCCGGGGCCCAAAATCGGATACGGTCGAGCATTCCTCCCAGGCAGGAGTCTAGGGTGGCGGGAGCCCTGGCTGCGCGCGTAGAGCCAAGCGAGGCGCGCAAAGGGCAGGTGAGAGCCGGAGGGTCAGGCCCCTCCTTCTGGGCAAAACGGGCCGTCG
>NW_020925675.1:0-5566 GCF_003984885.1 Neopelma chrysocephalum
AAAAAAAAAGGGAAAAAACAAACAAAAAAATTGTTAAAAGTTGTTAAAATTACTAGTTTCTCAAACATGTCCTCATACATGCAATTATTATAAGAATGTTATTCCAATAACGAATATAGAATCTTAAACATCCCCATTTTTGTTAATCAATACATTCAAACACTCTCAAAATATCTTACTATCACAGAACAGTATACATAATGTCAACAAAAGTGCAAAATAGCTGCTTGTAAGTCACAACTGCCTAAGAGACTGAATTAAACCTAGTTATAGTTGCTTTAACTGATATTATTAAGAAACAAGGACTGTAAAATGTTCCAGAAAACATTTACAGGACCAACAATGGAATCTCCAATACAAAGAGAACTACACAACGAAAGATCATCCTTAAAGCCTTCAACTTAGAAGTAAAAGACACTATAACATAGAGTAACTCACTGCTATTGCTTCAAAAACTACAGATTCACCTAATCCTTACATCTGTTCCTGCCCACTTTTCATCTGAAATGGACTGAACTGTTATTAACATGTTTACCAAGATTGTTTTTAAAGGTAAAGAACGACTTCAAAAAATAAGTAAATGGGACACCAAGACCATCTGCATCTAGACAAACAAAAGAGGACAATGGAACAATAAGGTACAAACCATAGACCGGGACTCTATATAAGTTTTACAACTTACTCATATACGCAAGACATTTAAATTGTTTTGTAATTAACCTATGAATGTTATAATTGATTCATGCTATGCTACAGAGTTACTTTCACATCTCGAAGCCTCCTTCCTTCGAGATTTCACTAACCCTGATTTACCTAGAAAAATACACACCACATAATTCCTTGTTAGTCGCACAAAATCTAACTTTTACTTAATACACATCCATTCACACACATTCCAAATAGAATAATACAACAACACACACTAGAAAAAGGCAAAAGATGTTACCAAATACTAATTTAATTGTTTTGCAATTTCAGAAATTCCAAAAACCATAATATTGATGGAGGGGTATAAACATAAGGCATACAGGCCAATGTGGTCAGCCATATGTTCCATTTATTATTTAATTAAGTCAACTTTTATACAGTTTAGTTTGTTTGGGGCACATGCTTACAACAAGGTGATTGGATAGCTCAATCTGTGCACGCGTCTCATGTCTCCAGTTCATTGGACCTGATGTTCTGTCCACGCGATCTGAAATCATACTTGGAATGTAGAGGCCTTCCTAATTAGGAACTTTCTGAAATCTGCAGGTGCACCCTTATCTATACTTTCTCAAGGCTTTCTTGCTCTAAACATACTATGTTCTCAAACCTTATAATTAGACACACAGCTAACAAGTATAAACATTGCATATTTTCACACAGTCTATAAGCATAAACATTACAGCTTACAGCTTCTAGTCATGTCAAGCAAGGCCTACAGAAATGCAATGGAAATTGCTCACAATTTGAACCCTGCAACAAATCCCCTTTTTAGTTTTGAACAATTTAAATTGCATTTCCGTAACATTTCTTATTATACCCATAATATTTCAATAAACACATCTACATACAATTATATCACTATCATTAACAAACTTAACAACCTATTAACTTCAAGGCTTGTGCTCTTAAATTTTACTTAAAAGTGCTTCTCTAAATATAGGGTTTATTCTTAAAAAATTTTATTCAACCTAAAACACTTCTGGAAATGGAACTCTATTCAATTATGGGTTATGTGTCTTCTGTTTATTCAAAGGTGTCTGTGTATCTGTTCATCCAAAGGTGTTTATGTATTTGTGTTTATATGTTCACACACATGCATGCATACACATTCGTTCATTCACATACACATGGTGGCCACCGTCATACACACTGTCACACTGACATACTTTTGAGTTCCATGTCACTGCGTTCTACAAACCAATTATAATAATTCTCTAGTACCTTATGATGATAATAATTTTCTAATACCTTATAATGTTAGAGTTTCTTAACCAAACAGATAAAACTAACCAGATAGACAAACTTTCTAACTGTGTTCTAATAATATTAAAACAACTGTTAGCTACAACAGCTTCTTTCCAAGGCCTCATCCATCATACAGATAGCTAGAGAACACCTGTGTGCAAAAAACTTAACACATGAAAACACTTTTGCAAGTCAACTAAGGGGCTGACACCCTTCTCTTTCCCCACTTCTGCTTTTGCGAAAGTGTTTTTAAAATTTTTAACTTAGCAATCTCTTTACCAAATACCTTTGTGATAATAACAAAATTCTATAACATCTTCATTTTGTAACACAGTATGTATAGACTATCCATATCTTCTAACAATTCTGATAAAATTATAGGTTAACATGTCTAAAAATTTCATCTGTATATTTTCATCTAGGCCAGGATGGATATTAATTGCATAATGCAACTGATCAATAAATGTCCAAATGGTTCCGTTGATCTCTATCACACTGTAGTAAAAAACGAAGCTGTCTTATCATCACATATTGCTTGTATTGCTTTTCTGATCACAACCTACAGTTGTGCTACAAAAGCTGTTGCAGCTGAAAAGTACAAATTGTTAATAAGCATAAAGTAATATATATAGGTGAAAAGAAAAGAATTCCTACAGATCATTTAGGCTGCCAGTTAAATGTGATTTGTAAAAGAAAAGCAATATACCAATATTTACTTTGAGATGCATAATAAAGCTCCAAGAGTTTAACTGATTTTAACAACAAAACAATAGATTTTGTCAAAGCTGAGGAATCATCTATGGAAAGAATGAAACCACAAGATTGAAGAAATAAATCCCATTCAAGATGTGATACATAGCATGAAGGCCAAGATAACATAATTATTTTTATATTCCCACTCGGGCAGAATATGGGATGTTTTTGAAATGTTCATTTTACTCTCACAACTGCTATAAGGGGAGAGGACTCTACAGAGCACCTCATAATCTGTACTCACTAATGATGGTCTATATTAATTAAAGCACAGCTTTCTGTAGTGGGCAAAAGAACTTACCCAGGCAATCCAATGTTTTTGAGGTGTTTGCAATAATTATACTACATAGATTGGGTTTCATCCTGAACTCCCTTTCAGGTTAAGCCAAAAGCTTCGAAATTTATCATATGTTAGTGAGAGAAATTATAGAGAGAGAAATAGTTTCTCTACAGATGAAGTGATTAAAGATTGCAAACAGTGAGAATTTTTCTCAGCATTTATCAATTCTGCAGATGCAGATTGCAAGTAGATACTAACACCTGGCAAAGAAGGTAGTCTTATGTTAGGGCACTGCAGAAGTACTGGAAGTGTGATAATCCAAGCTGCATTAAATGCTTCAGTAGCATTGCTTCAGTGGCAAAACTATTGCCTAGAGCAGCTTATAGAAAGACCAATGTGTACTATACACAGTTCTAAAAAAGGAAAGTGGTATTGCACTGACATAGTTAAATTGAAGCAATTTTGTACATAAGAATGATGCACTGATTTAAAATTGTTACTTATTAATTTATGCTTGCTTCACTACAGTGCCATATTTTTGGGCAAAGTAGGCTTCAGTCTCAAGTAGATGTTTGAACTATCAGTCTCATAGGATTAGCAATTTTAAATTAAAGAAGAAGTTGCAAGAAAAGGTAATTTCATGCTTCGAAAAGAACTTTCATTCATGTCAAAGGCCTGGAATTTAGAACCATCAGTTCAGAATCTTATCCAAATGGTGATGTCAGCAATGCATTTTAAAGTGGCTTTCAATTAGGTTAAATAAAGAAAATAGAAGCTGATGAAGAAAGCTCAATAAGAAGTTTTACTTTTAGATAAGGCTTGCTTGAAATGCATAATCAGTTCTGTTAACTGTAGGATATGGTACACATGACCGAGTTTATAGGTGTTCAGTGAGAGTTTTGTGCTGCGTAGTATGTTACTGTGAATAGTCAGCACAAAAATAATGTTATAAAAAGTGGGTCTATAACTTCTACTCCTTCTCACTGAAAAAGTACATATATTGCATAAGTCATACTCGGTAACATTTGCTCTGGGCTGCAAGAACATTTGCTTGCGTTATATTCTATCTGCCTAAATTTAAAAAAAAATCCTTTTTTCAGATTTCTTAGCTCAAATGAGCATACAGATAAGGTAAGCGTTCAGGGAACATTGTTGTATGTCTAAACCCTCTCAATTAACAGTGCTGTAAATTAAGTCTCATGCAAGCCTTAACAAGGTCTTAAGAAAGCTAAATTGTATGCGTGTGGAAATTTATAGCAAAAGGAGAAGAAATAAAAAGTAGGTTAATCTAAGTGCTTCCTGTAAAGGACAAAAGTATCTTATTCCCTCAGACCTCTTTTTCACTCAATCACAATGAGATGTATAGACTGAAACTTGATCAGACAGAAGAAGGGTTAAGACAGCACTGATTACATGTTTATGCAGATTTGCTTGTTCATCTTAGCTGAAATGAATTCTGATATCTTTTTGACATGAATAAGGTAGGGTTTAAAAGAAAGCACAAGGAAACTATGACCAGAAGAGTTTCTTCCCTACTCATTCTCATTAACACATGCCTTTTGAAGAAAAAATTATATATACACAACAAATAGAAATGTCTCTAGATGTCAAAGATCTGGGAAGTGTATATGGTAAAGCATCACATCAAAAGACCTAGAATACTGCAGTGCAAAGGAAAACATAGACTCCCACAAACTTTAGTGTGTCCAGTCTATACGAAATGAATTCTGAGATAAAGCTTAAAGAGCTAAGAGAAAAAAGAAAGGTCCTTATTATTGGAGATAATACTTATTCTTAAAATACTGTAACACAAATGTAGTATAGCTCAATCTTAACTTATACTGAATAATTGTAGATATAGCTTCTGTTAGCATCTTCTAATCTAAGACTTAATAGTTTCTATGTTCTCCTGCATCTGTTATAACTAAAAATGCATTAGGAGTTAACAACCAAATCATCCCTCCATCATAGCATTTCACAGAATTCCTTTTTATCTGTGGTCTGGACCTTCCCCACTCGAGCTAGCCCCTAAACCCCCAAACTTTTACAGATTCCCTCAGCACGGTCCGACTCCCTCCCCCCTCCCTAAATGGACTGTGTGGAGGTGGTGGAGTCTACAGGAAAAAAGGGCTTGGGGAAACCTGTCCCTGCATGGGGACATAGGGAGCTGGCAATGGCAGAGGAGGTGCAGAGAGTTCTGGTTGTTGTAACTTTTTGTCTGCCACAGATACTTGCAAAACTTTTCTCACAGCTGCATTTGGGTCTCAGAGCCCCTCTGTCTGATCTCGGAGTCTGAGATAGAACTCGATGACACGGGGAGCAGACAGCAGCAGCGGCGTGATGGTGTGGGCTCGTTCGCAGCTTCTTCCCCCCTTCCCGGTCGGTCCGAAGTCGCCTCTTGCCGGGTTCGGCGGGGAGAGGGGGCGATGGTGGCTCTCCGCAGCTGGGGGTCTGGGCCACGCGGCAGGAATCGCTTTCGCGAACGAGCAAGCGGCGGCGGGCACGGTCGGGCAGGCAGGGCAGACGGGACAGACAGCGCACGGAGGCAGCGCACGGCGGCGGGGGGGGGGGGGCCGTGGC
>NW_020925675.1:5666-12846 GCF_003984885.1 Neopelma chrysocephalum
GGAGGGCTCGCCGCGGGGGGAGGCACAGCTGGCAGTGGCTTCCCTGGCGTCCTGCATAGAGCTAGAATTGTTGAAGGACGAACTGCTGCTGGGGCCGCTGGCTGACAATCGGGCAGAAGCCTGCTCTTTGAAATTCGTCGGTAGCACGATTGTTGAGATAATGAATAAAAACTGAAAAACTGACTTGCTCTCTTTGCTTTCAGTTTCGCTGCTCGCTTATGCAGCATAGGCTAAAACTGTAACTTGACTCGCAGTCCTTATAAAATTTTTTTTTTCCTTTTTTTTTTTTTTTTTTTTTTTTTTTTTTTCTTTTTTTTTTTTTTTTTTTTTTTTTTTTCCAGTCCTTATAAATTTCTCTGTTTCAATTAGCAGCCACAACGTAAGGTAGCTAGCTGATTCCTTGGATTCTTTTATCTCTTTCCTTAACTGTTCCTTTATAGCGTCCCGTATGGACACCTCAAAGGCGGCTTGAGAAGTAGGGACCAGCCTCTTCACTCTTGCCCATTCCAACAACCCTCTGAGGGCTTTTTCATCATAAATAGGCTCTCTTAGAGAGATCACAAATTGGAGAAGCTTTTCCACCGCCCTATCCCCTGTGGGTAGCGTGGACCCCATGCTCTCTCCCACGGTCGACTCACCTAGCCAGGGTGAGGTTCCTCTGTACCATGCACATGGCTTTTTTCGTAGCGCCGGGGACAGCACCACCTCTAACGACCGCTTCCCTCGCCTCCTTCCGTTCGCCTTACGTCCCGTAGAACTCGACGAAGTAGGAGTCCCTGTTCCTTCGGGCGCCAGGTATTGATGGAGGGGTATAAACATAAGGCATACAGGCCAATGTGGTCAGCCATATGTTCCATTTATTATTTAATTAAGTCAACTTTTATACAGTTTAGTTTGTTTGGGGCACATGCTTACAACAAGGTGATTGGATAGCTCAATCTGTGCACGCGTCTCATGTCTCCAGTTCATTGGACCTGATGTTCTGTCCACGCGATCTGAAATCATACTTGGAATGTAGAGGCCTTCCTAATTAGGAACTTTCTGAAATCTGCAGGTGCACCCTTATCTATACTTTCTCAAGGCTTTCTTGCTCTAAACATACTATGTTCTCAAACCTTATAATTAGACACACAGCTAACAAGTATAAACATTGCATATTTTCACACAGTCTATAAGCATAAACATTACAGCTTACAGCTTCTAGTCATGTCAAGCAAGGCCTACAGAAATGCAATGGAAATTGCTCACAATTTGAACCCTGCAACACCATAAACACAATGATCCTGTATATTATTCAACAAAAGCTAAAACACATCTCACAAATCAGAAGATATTCCATTCCACAGGCATACCGCACTCACCCACAGAACAAGCAATTGTAGAAAAAGCACACTGCACACTAAAAGAAATGCTTCAAAGACAAAAAAGAGGGGAGTCAGTATATAACCCCCAGGAACGCTTATAGAAAGCATCATATGTTCTAAATTTCTTAAACTGTGATGATACAGACCATAGCAGGTATGAGTGCCAACATAAAACTCAAATAATTCCATCTTCCAAAGTACCAGTTATGATTAAAGATCTAATATCTAGGCAATGGTCAGGACCAGTAGATCTCATAACTTGGGGGAGGGCATATGCCTGTGTATCCAAGGGTACCAAATTACAATGGATCCCTTCTAGATGTGTCAGGCCTTATATTAGCCCTCCCCCACAACAGAAACAATCAGCAGAAGAAATGAGTGAAGAAATTGGATCTGAAAAAACATGACCAACAATAGTAAAAGGAACACACCACACATTAAGAAACATGCTATAAAAACACAAAAAACTGGGAGAAAGAGATATGGGTCTATTCCCTATATGTGTAAATCTACATTAACACTTCTTCAAAACAGGAACAATCACAAAGAAGCAATAAATGATACAACAGAACCAAAATTAACACACAAACAGTAACCAATACAAAACCAAAACTCCATGATTCAAACACAATAAAGGGTTTAAGAATGCATGTGTGAGGAGAGAATGAAACGGTGGCCACCAGAGTATGAATGAGAAAGTTGAGTGGAGATGTATGTGTGTGTGAATGCAAATACATTTTATGACAAAGACATCTTAAACACTCATTCAACAACACTACCTCAACCAACACTACTGCAAACACAACATCTACAACCCAACACATTTCCCTTTCAAATAAAAATGATTCCTTACCCAATCACAAAAATCACCCTCAGATAAAAGGTTTTACACATCTAAAAACCCTGGGTAATTTAAGGTTGCTTGGAATATTGCACGGACCAATAAAGTTATTAACAGTCCAATTAAGGCCTTGTGACGATAGGCCCTGTTTTTTATAAACGTTAAAGATAAGATTGGTTACATTAAGAATGTTTAAAAAATGTATTGTTTTACAACTTGTTAATTATTTAGAGAAGGGGGAAATGTGGCAAGGAATTATGGGAGTTATAGTTTTCCGGGTTCTCACGCATGCTCAATCAATACTTGATTGTCATTGGTTGGAAGATCATGTGACTTGTTTGAACACTGTACTTAAACTGCTGCTTTGTTTATTAAACTTAATTCTGCTCTGGCACTCGACTGTGTCAACAGCGGGGTTCGTGCCTTATTCACCACCTCAGAAGTGTATCTGTGGCTCAGCCCAACACAGAGTATAAAACCTGAACAACCAACAAAATGAACTATGAAGAGAGCTCTGCAGAACCCCACTAGTGACAGGTAGTCAGTCTGATGTTACTTCATTCACTATTACCCTCTGTGCTCAACCTGTGAGCCAATTGCTCACCTACTGCATGATGTTTTTATCCAGCTGTGCTGGACATTTTGTCCAGAAGGATATTGTGAGAGACAGTATAGAAAGCTTTACTGAAATCCAAAAAGATTACATCAACTGGCTTCCCCTGATCAAATAGGTGAGTTACCTTGTCATAAAAGGAAGTTAGGTTTGATAAGCAGGACTTTCCCCTCATGAAGCTGTGCTGGCTGTGGCCAATGACAGCATTGTCTTTTAGGTGTTTTTCAATACTTCCTAGAATAATCTTCTCCATAATTTTGCCAGGCACTGAAGTGAGACTGACAGGCCTGTAGTTTCTGGGGAAGTGGTCACAGCACCAAGCCTGACAGAGTTCAGGAAGCATTTGGATGATACTCTCAGGCACATGGTGTGACTCTTGGAAATGGTCCTGTGCAGGGTTAAGAGGTGGACTCTATTATCCTTGTAGGTCCCTTCCAACTCATCATATTCTGTGATTCTGTGAATGGGCTTGAGCTGACTTCAACATATTTCTTCCCTGCAACTGGGGATGCTCACATTGTGACAATGTGCATTGAGAGACCAGTAATGGGAATTATGTTTGCATTGTGATCCAACTGTATGTTGCAATTGCTATATTGTACTAACTGTATTTGTCTTTTGATTTCAGTATGTTGCTGTATCACTCTGCTAAATCAAAATCCCATGTAACATCAAATATCTACAAATAAGTAAATTTGGCATTAACCATTAAGCCTTCTTGTGTGGAAAATCTAAAAGAGCCTTGTCAGGGAGTACTGGGCTCCTGACACATTATGACTTTCCTTTTTTTTCCTCATTTTTCCCATGATATGGCAAGAAGTTTAAGGAACATTATTTTTGTTTTCTTCTTCATCTATCACAACGACTCATATAGTCCCTGCATATGTAGACATTGCCTTTTTCATCCCCTACAATAAGATGTGTTTGCAACCCTTTTCCTTCTGATGACAGATTATTATGCTAAGCAGTAACCTGTCATCTACTGTTTTGGGCAGCAGTTCTGAAGAACACCCACTGGGGGTGTGCAACTGTTGGGCCATATCCTATGTAGGGTCTGTTGCATGCTCAGAACCCTTCTGCACATGCACATTTCTGATACGTCTGGGATGCAATGGGTTTGCTGTGGAGATGTAGTAAGTCTGGTGTGGGCCATGTTAGAAATACTGCTTTCTGACCTGTCAGCATTGGCAGGTCTATCAGGGCAATGTGACTAGTGTGGATAGGAAATGAAGCACACAAGCTAAATGATGTGCCAAACTGCTCAGGAAGTCCATCACAAAGAATAGGAAGTCAGACAAAAATGCCAGGAGGACTGCGTGGATGAACAAAGAACTACTGGCTAAATTCAAACACAAAAAGGAAGCATACAGAAGATGGAAGCAGGGACAGGTAACAGAGGAGGAATCCTTTCACATATTTGTACACACTGATGAAAACCCCCCCTGAGTCTTCTCTTCTCTAGGCTAAACAGTCCCAGCTCTCTGACTTGCCTCATAGGAGAGAAGCTCCAGTCCCTTCATCATCTTCATGGCCCTTTTCTGGACTCTCTCTGGTATGTCCATATATCTCCTCTGCTGAGGAGCCCAGAACTGGACACAGGACTCCAGGTGTGACCTCACAAGTGCGGAGTAGAGGGGAAGAATCACTTCCCTGGTCCTGCTGGCAATACTTTGTCTAATGCAGCTGAGGATATCATTAACCTTTGCCTCAAGGGCACATTGCTGGCTCATGTTCAATCTGTTGTCCACCAGGATCCCCAGGTGCTTTTCTGCAAAGCTACTTTTCAGTCAGATGGCCCCCATCATATACTGGTGCATGGGATTGTTCCTCCCCAGGGGCAGGATTTGGCATTTCCCTTTGCTGAACTTCCTGAGGTTCCTTTTAGCCCATTTCTCCAGCCTGTCCAGGTCCCTCTGGATAGCAGCATGACCCTCTGGTGTATTAGCCACTCTTCCCAATTTTGTGTCATCTGCAAGCTCGCTGAGGGTACACTCTGCCCCATCATCCTGATGCCTTAAGCCCCTAATGTTTTTTTATTTTTCTAATATTTGTAAGCCTTATAAGTTTTATAAGTAGTGGAAGTAGATTTTAAAAGCAGCAGCCCTTATCCCTCTACCCTGTAGTACCCTTTAGTTTACAAATTCCTTAACCCTTTTACCCCATTCCATGTTCCCTATATCAATCCTACCCCCTAATCCAGTAGAAATGTTTAGTCTCTTGTCAAGGCAAGGCCTGTCCTGTTTGGAGAACGCTTGTATATTGGCCTAAACCGCAGAACAGAGTCAAGAACTAGGTGACTCTGTGCTCTCTGTACCCCGAAGAAGATGAGGATTGATGAAGACAGGGTCTCAAAAACCCCCAGCCCCAATTCCCAGGGGGCGGGATGGGGGGTGGACCAGAGCAAAGGGTACAGGGTGGACACACTTGGGATTGGAGAGATATGGTTATAAAATGTAACATCTCAGGCACAGCCCGCGCACGTCGTGTAACATCTTTTGCCTTGGCACAATTAAACCCTTTCCTTATCTCACCCTCAATTAACTGCTTCTGAATTTTTTCTTAGCACCAGCTGAGGAGGCATCAGCTGGTGCCCCGAACGGGGAAACCTGGACTGGAACTTCTTCAGACTGGAAACTTTCATCGTGCAGGAATTCCTCATCAAGCCAGCTTTTATCTGAGATAATTCCCACCCCGGTCTGAGAAGGCCAGCTCCACAGAACCCACGGAAGCAAGCACGGAGCATAGAGGTGAGAAAAGGAAAGGCAAAATAAGGGAAAAAGGTACCTGGTTTAGTTAGCAGCTGCGGGAAAGTTTTGTGTTCCCGGGAGGTAGGGAACACGGGGGACTGGAAAGTTAACTTAAGACTTGGGCCCTTCATATAGTCGCGAAAGTCGCTTTTCAGTCGGCGAATGGGTGGTTCGCCAACCCAGGTCGGAGTGGGTTTCAGCCTAGGGCTGTTTTGTTTTTGGAATGGACGCCTTCCGGTGTGCTCTGACACTGTGGGGAGAGCTGGTGAGGCTCTGGAGTCAGTGTGACTCGGAGCAATAGCGGAGAGGTTACAGTAACAGCCTTGTAACCCTAAGGTAGCAAGTTCGAATCCTGGTGTGTGGTTGTGGTCTGTTTGTGTTTTGCAGTCATGGGTCGTGTGGATTCAAAGTTTGAGATCCCCAAAGAATCCCCCTTGAGTTTAGTTTTAAAACACTGGAAGATTTTAACCGTCCCAAATACCATTTTAAGAAAGGAAGAGCTTTGTAAGCTGTCTGTAAGTGCATGGCCCTTATTTGGACAAATGAGAGGAGTGGCTTGGCCAGAATTCGGTTCTTTTGAGCTAGACATCGTGTTGAAATTAATTTCACTTCTCAATGCAGAACAAAAATGAGAAGAGATCAGATATGCGGAATTGTTCATGTTTCTGCTAACATGCCCTAAATTGAGAGAAGGAGATAAGAGAAACGAAAGCTCAGGAAGAGCAGAAAAATCAGAAATGGAATTAGAAAAAGGGGAAAAAGGTCGAGTTAAGACTACTGTCCCACGGATTTTATTTAGGAATATGGGAAATGAGGATTTCAGTATGTTAATGTCACCTGACAGAAGAGAAAGCAGCCCGGAGGGAGCCGGAGCTGCAGGAGTAGCAGCCCCCAGGCAGGCAAGGGCCGTTGGTCTGGCCGCACCGGGAGGGATTAGGCAAATTAAGACCCCCGGAGGAGTTAGCTCGGGCCGGCGGGAGTGAGTCCCGCCTGTGTGACTGGAAGAACAGAGGCTGTCGGTTTGGCTGGAGTAAACACAGAGGTGCAGATAAGATCTGTAAGATCGGCTTTCATGGAAGTTGCTTTCAGCGTGGCAGAGCAGAGAGAGAGCTATGCAGACGCTGCAGGGTTAGCTAGCTCAAAGGTAACATCTAGTTTGGTCGAAACAGGATTAACAGCAGGAAAAACTCCTGGTCCCAGGGAGGCAATGGAAGCGGGGTCTCCCCCGCCTGTCCCAGCGAACGTAAGGATGCCTGCTCCCATAACAAACGGAGCAGGGCCAAGGGCGAGAGCAGCCAGTGTCCAGCTTACCCCGACATGTAAAAGAGGAAGGGGAAAATCACGTGACTGTCGCAGACGCCGCTACCGCTCTGTGAGTGCAGGGGCAGCGTTAGCCTCCGGCACAGCAAAAGTAAGTCCAACTGCGGGACAGTTAGAATCTGGGTTTGGCACAGGAGTTGCTGCCGCTTCTGCCGATGGAGCGGGAGCAGCAGCGAACGCAAGGGCAGATCACTTCCTAACTGTGGCCAGTACAAATGTGTAGCAATGGATTTATGGAAAAAGTCCTCCCAAAGATGGACTGGTGAATCAGAAGTTTTTAATGTTGTTTAAACAC
>NW_020925675.1:22846-102653 GCF_003984885.1 Neopelma chrysocephalum
TCACTGCTGCTTCTTCCTGACACCCTCTGTAAGACTCCTTATCTCTCGGGCAGGAGTGTCCTGGGAAGATGTCCTAAGGTGCTCTCATTGGTCTTTTGTTAACCCCTTCCTTATTTGGCTGTTAACTCCCTACCTGATTGGTTTTTTGTAAGACCCCTTACCTTAAATGGTCCCCTTTGACCCTCCCAAGAGCTTTATAAACCCCTACCCCACAATAAACTTCCTCTTTCATCCGTCTCTCCCTGGTGGTCTGGTGAGTGCTCTTTTGGTCACAGTACCATGTGGGTGGGGGGCAGGGTGGAAGGGCATACACCTTCCAGGTAATGGACTGAAGCCAGGGCCTGAAGGTTCCCCCCTCCAACTCATCTACTGTAACAAACGGAACTACTCATAACACCTTGGCAACTGCAAACACGAGACCGGCTAAAGGTACAGAAGCTGCAGGAAAACCTAAAGCAGCGTCTGTAACTGGAGTCCCAACCCAGCCTAACACGGGACCCTCTGGCTCCGCCATTAGGGGCGGAGACGGAGCAGTCACTCACCTTCTAGCTCTCCCAACCCTGCACAATCCGTACCCTCCCACCAGGCCAAAAGGGGGGGGAACAGTGTGAATTTCCAAGGAACACAAAAACTAAAACCCGCCAATGCAATATATGTAATAGGTGATGCTTTGAAAAACTGAACTATAATGCAATAAGTGCCACTCTTTAAACTTTTTGGTTTTTAATTGAATAAATATAGGGTGATTCATTGATTCTTCTGTATGTTAAAGTTGCCTAATTCTTTATTAAATAAGAGTTCACTGGG
This sequence comes from Neopelma chrysocephalum, assembly GCF_003984885.1. Classification (NCBI taxonomy): domain Eukaryota; kingdom Metazoa; phylum Chordata; class Aves; order Passeriformes; family Pipridae; genus Neopelma; species Neopelma chrysocephalum. The sequence goes on from NW_020925675.1 coordinate 23,654, forward strand.
AAATTAAAAGTTAACGTCAAATTCCGCAAAGGGAAGATAAAAGTTATAATTTGTGATACTAATTATGTCGAAGCAATTGTCTTTTTCATACAGGAGAACCATGAAGAAATCCCTGCAGAGGCTGAGAGTGCTGTCATCCCAATGGTATGAGCCAGCATCATACTCGGACCAAAACCAATAATTGCCAAGAATACCACAAACATAGAGTACACCACAAAATTAGGAATACAATTACCAACATAATAAAGCAAATGGTGAGTGTCCTTTCCATGAAGAGAAGAGACACTAGAAAAGGAATTATCTAGGTCTGAAAAGAAAAACTGATTTATCCCCAACGAACAAAACTGTAAAATAGAAGCTATCTATTAACCCCTGCATCCTCTGTCTTCTAGAACTGTCATGGGCCCATAACCTGTGAAGGAATATTTCTACCCTACCTCAGTAAGGGGGGAATACTGTTTTATTTTAAATGCAAACTAATAATGTGTCAGAAGTTAACTGTTTACAGATAGTCTATTCCAGCAAGCAGACCTGAAAAGCTGTACCACCAAAATTCAAGCTGAGAGCTATGAGAACAACTTTTTGCAGAAGTAGACAAATGTCTTAACTGCAAATGAAATACACCAGAACCAAAGAGTGAGTAGGTAAAAGCCTTCTGACACAACTGAAAATCAACTTGCACTGAAGGTGGTACATATACATATATTGTAATTATTGTATTTGTTTTGTTATTTCTATATTATTCTTTAAGTTTCTCTTGTTAGCTTAATTGCTAAAAATTGAAAACCTATATTGCTTTTGCTTTTGCTACATAAATTGCTTTAAAGCTTGCAATGTTTATACTTGCACATATCTTGTTCCAACAACAATTTGTAAACATCTGTGTCTCTCAGACTACTGCAGCTTGTGGAAGAATTTCTCCTAAAAAGCAGTTTGATGAAAGGTCCATAGAATTTTCATGTGAATTGTGGAATCATGTTTATCTACTTCTGTTTTTAAAATGCTTTCATATCTAGTGTCATCTAGGAATGTACGTGAACCTGAATTGCATAAAAGAAGTCCTGCACTGAGACCAAAGGACGGATAAGAAGGTGGCTTCAGTGCTGAGGCAGCAACAGCACTGGTTCTGTGGACTCTCCAATAAGCCCCTAAAATCTGGCTTGCACCATTGCCTGTAATCTTTGAGACAACCGGGTAACATCGTTGTTGGAATAATTGGTTTAGGTTGCTTAAATAGTTTGCTGAAATTGCTTTCTACCTTTATTATTTCATTAGTATTAATATATCCATGAATACACCTATTTTAACAGGTGAGGAAGCTTTTATCCATGGAGGCAAGGGGTCCCTGTAAGATCACTCCATGAGGTAAAGATGATCGACTGCAGTCTGGGACAGGTTGGAACAGGACAACCTGCCCCCGGTAAGGCCTAAAATTTGTCCAGAGAGTATAAGCTCTCTGTGGTGAGCTACTGGCACTGCCAGGGTGCAGTTTGCATCCAGACGCAGCCTGCTTCAAGTAAGCTCTTGACTGGCCTATTAAATCTGTGACTGGCAGTTAATCGCTTTATGTGATAAAAGCACGAGCTCCTCTCTCAGAAGATTGAAATACAGGAATTCCAAGATCCAAAATTCCTGTAAAACTGTCATCGGACAGAGAGTCACACTTCATCGACTCCCTGGTTGCATAGAGAGGTTTATTTGTAGAATTGTTTCATGTTTTAAGATCTGCCTTGCAGGAACTGCAGAAGTTCATTGTGTCATCTAAGCCTATGAGACTGGACACTCCTGCTCATCTGTTCCAGCCCAAGGACTGAGTTTATGTTAAACAATGAGACGGAAACTCCTGCAAACCAAACAGAAGGAACTGCTTCCAAGTCCAGCAGACCATTTCCATCATGGTCAAGAGTTATCATCAAGGACCCTGAATTTCACCCAGGAAGAAAAGAACCTCTGTTCCTGAGATGAGTAGAGCAACAAAGACTGTTACAAGGACTTTTAAAATAGTGTTTAAGTTTTCCTCGCTTGTTTGTATTGATTAATACTGCCAGTAACTATGAATTGAGTTTAAAACTTAAATTTACATTTGACTTTAACAAAATGTGCCAAACATTCTTCATAAAGGTGAGTGCTAAATTTGCACTATGGATTTGGCAACAAATTTGAATTAAATATTGGATAATTCTTAGAAATGTTTCATTAAGTTTGCCTTCACAAACTTACTTCATAGTTACCAAACTGAACCTGGTTAGAACAGCCATTTATGTTAATATTAAGTTTGCATAATAGTCTGTTATATGATTAGTATTATGTATAAGTAGTAGAGATTGAACAAGATCTTTGAGTCTTGTTTAATCTCTAAAGGGGGGACTGGCTCCCCGTCGGGGAATTGAACCCCGGTCTCCTGCGTGACAGGTGGGGATACTAACCACTGCTGCTTTTAAAATCTACTTCCACTACTTATAAAACTTATAAGGCTTACAAATATTAGAAAAATAAAAAACCATTAGGGGCTTAAGGCATCAATCCAGATAATTAAAGAAAATGTTGAAGAGGATTGACCCCAATATTGACCCCTGGGGTACACTGCTAATTACTGGCCTACAACTAGACTTTGTGTCACTGATCACTATCCTCTGGGCCTGGCCATTAGGTCAGTTTTCAATCCACCTAACTGTCTGCTTATTTAACTTGTACTTTGTCAGTTTGCCTATAAGAATGTTATGGGAGAGAGTGTGGAAAGCCTTAGTAAGGTCTAGGTAGACAATATCCACTGCTCTTTCCTCATCTAGTAAGCCCATTGTAGAAAGTTATCAGGTTGGTCAACCATGACTTCCCGGATATGCAGGACCCTGGGATATGTTTTATGTTGAATAAATTACAGGATCTATGGAGGCTTCTGTCATGCAGATAATGCTATGCTGTTAAAATGCAGCCTCAAGTCTGCAAAGAGAGAGCCTAAAATATTTTGTTTGTTTCTCTGAATGAGAAAGCAGAACAAAAATCTTCACAATATTTGCATATTTTATGTTATTCAATGTCGGTGGACAGAAATTGTGTGAACAATTTCTATTGCATTTCTGCGAGCTTCGCCTTGGCGTGGCTGGGTGCAGACAGTAAAAAATACTACACAACTAATATGGCTGCAGGCCTTGTGCCAAGGTGAAGGAGGAGTTCTTTTGGCAGGTAAACAAGTTTTATGAACACCTGCTGTTATCCAATTAGCACTGTACAAAAAAGTATGTTTTTCTTATGTATCCAATGTAGCCTGGGGAAGAACCACATGTCTGAGTGTCATAAGCAGTATATAAGCTGTCTTTCTTCTAATAAAGCCGACATTTTGCCGATCATAATGACCTGTGAGGATTCTGTCCATACCCCTCCGCCAATAATTCAAGCCACAAAATTAATTCTTGATTTCTTAAGTGCTGATGTAAAGCTGATCTTGCAAGTGGAGTATTTACAGTGTCAGCCAGCTGTGCAGATGGGGTACAGATACGTAGGTGATGAATTTGCCAAGAAAATATATGGGGAGGGGTATTGTGGAGTTTCTTTAGGGACCGGAGTGACTCTAGTAGGAATGCAGTGATCCCTGAAAAAGGCTTATACCTCCATGTGTGCAGGGGGGAATTGGTGCAAGCAGAGCCAGAAGGAAGAGTGGAAGACCCAAGGGAGCGTGTATTTTGCGGGGGGGGGGGATGTGTGTGCATAAGCCATATAGTCTAAAACTTATTTTTTCTGCTAAAATTTCAAGTGTTGTAGGTGTTGTTTTCCTGGTGTTTGACTCTGGGGAAAAAAAGAGTAGCATCTAAAGCCTTCAGGTCTGCCTTATTAATATTAGTATGAATTTTAATCTGTCATGGAAAATTACAAATATTTATTCAACTTTTACTGTAGTATAATTTTAACTAGACTTATGGGTATGCAAATTAATGAAATCATAGGAGCCTTCAGACATTTTACAAGCACAGATGCAATGATAACATCGAATTGCAGGTATCTGAGACTGACTGCAGATGGGGTGCTATTAACCTCTTTGTCTGTTACAAATGTGTCAGAAAACTGTCAAGACAGTGCAAAATGGAGGTTAAAGGTGGAGCAGATATCCACCTGCAGCCCATGGAGGATGTCATGCTGGAGCAGATGGATATGCCTGCAGAAGGCTATGACCCAGTGGAAGGTCTGTGCTGGAACAGGCTCCTGGCAGGACCTGCAACCCCCTGAAGAGAGAGGAGCCCATGCTGCAGCAGGTTTACTGGCAGGACTTGTGACCCTGTGGAAGGGACCCACGCTGGAGCAGTTCATGAAGAACTGCAGTCTGTAGGAAGGGCTCACATTGGAGAAGTTCATGGAGGACTGTTCCCTGTAGGAGGGATGTGGTGCATTAAGGCATGGACTCAGACGTGGGGTGAAAAACTGAGACAAGTTTATTCAAAGGTCGCAGCCTTTTATAGCCAAACACAAACAGAAAAACATTCCTTATAAGGTAAAAAGTGTAACCACAGGCTGTTAGCTGTCGCCTGGGGAGACAGCAGTTTTTCGGAGCTACAAACTCATTCCTGTAATGAGTTGCTCTGTGCTTTGCAGAGGTCTGTTTTTTTCCAGGCCCTGTTTCCCACAATTCCCCTTTTTATTGTTTTTAAGGGCACTTGTAAACATTATAAACATTTCAATAAATATAGTATAAAAATATATATGTAAACCAATCCTAACTGCAACATATATTTAACTTACTATTTAACCCTCATCCCTTAAAGTGATCCCCAAAAAAGTTAAAGCCTTGCATCAGGCAAATAAAGGACCCAGCCATCCCAAATGTCCCTTATTCCACCAAAGGATCTCGTGCTGCATTTCAGTGCTTCAGGGATTTGTCCTCTGTCATTTGTCAACCGGTTCTCCAACGAAGCAGGTCCAAAACATCGTAGCAGGAGAAAGGCTGAAATGGCTGTGGCAATGCTGGTTTAACCTATTTATCTTGAATTAGAACCTGTAGAAACATAAGTATACCCTCTTCCCCATGTTATGATGGGAAAAGGTCTTTTCCACTGGCCTGTTTGCAAATTTTTAATTATAATTTGGGCTTTTCCCTGAGGTTTTATATCATTTGTGTTCTATTTAAAAATTTTAATATATAACAGGCTTTGGCAATGCGTTCCTGTGGGGTTAACCTGTACTCCCCCCTTTTGTTTTTTAAGGAGAGACCTTGAGGGTTAGTGTCGATAAAAGGTGCAGGCAAAGTCTGCTGACAGACTGTTGTATAAGTGTGTTTTTATTTGAGGTATTGTTGCTTGAATTCACGCATACACACACACATACATTTCTTCATTCATGCAGGCGGTTGCCTTTCACACTCCATACATACATGTTCTGTATTTTATTCTGTTTTTGCATTGCCTTTGCTGATTGGTTATGGTGAAACTGTGTGTAACCTTATGAACTGTATGTTCTAATACTGTAAGGGCAGAAGGGCACTTGCTGAAACAATTAGAAACAAAGGCAAACATTATTTTAACAACAAAACAAAACCTAGCATTACATTGTTACATTAGAAAACTCTGCACTGCAAACACGAAAGCAGAGCATCCAGTGGTTCCCACTCCACAGTCTCTAATCCCGTCGTTGCTTCACCTGACCTCACTGTTCATATGGTTCTTCTTTTTTGAGTTCTCATTTGTAGATATCACAGGAATCAAGATAACAGTTCTCTCCACCTTCACTGAAAGCAGCTTGCCCCCGCCTCAGGCATGCGTCCAGTGTTTTGGCTTTGTGGAGATAAACTCAGACATTCCCTGTTAATAACAATATAAATTTATCCAATGACTGATCTCAGAGGGTGACAATGTAAAGGCAACTTTAAGGGCTTTAGACAACAAAGAAAATTTTTCTCCCCCACAATGGTGTAAGCAAGCAGCTGATAAGGTTTCAGTTTGTTGTGTTTCACTTTCCCTCCCCCATATCTTGTAGGCAGGAAAATTCAAAGCGAGAAAGGGGAGAGGTTTAGATTTTCTGTGCTCCCCCCCACAGACTGCAAGGCAAAACCACCTTTTTCTCCAATCCAGAAAGTTGTAAAATCCCGTTTTTTGAAAGTTTTACTCTTCCCCCACCCTGAGACAGGGGTAGAAGAGAATCCACCTCCCCCCAGCCTGAGAAACTGGCAGTTTAGCAAAGGCTCTCTGCTGACAGAGAGGCTGCTTGTAGTTGTTCCTCCACTAATTGGTGTAAATGCAGTAGTTTTGTTTTAGGGAGGGTCCATTGATCTACCCAAACAGGGTTATTTGTTTTCCAAGTTAACTATGGGGTTTGCTGTAACAGAGTGGCTCTTAGGAAAAATCCGTTGTTAACTAAATCCGCCATTGACTCAAGCAGTCCCTCCCCCATTGACTCTCCCACAAAGTCCAGGTAGGACTAATGGAGGCAGACTTATTGTCTGGGCTATGAACGACTACGATGTCCTTGCTCTGTTTCCGAGAGGTCAGTCCAGTAATACTTGCTAAACAAGCATGAGTGTTCCTTAAGGACCATTGTGAGGCAGAGATGATGGTCACGTCTGTTTCACTGTCAACAGTGCCCGATATTTTGCCTCCCATGTCTGCTGTTTAATACAGGTAAAAGGCAATCTCTGCGTGCCTGTGTCTGAAATGGATTTAAAGGTGCGCAGGGCTATTTGTTTTGCTTGCTGCAGCCTGGCGGGACACATCTGGGTTTGCACCGTGTGAGAAGCATGTTCACCCTGCCCCATCAAAACATTTACAGTAACTGTTTGTAAAGGGTTATGTGCCTCGGCAGCCGAATTTGCAATCGCTTGTTTCTCTGCTAGCTGCATATCGGTCATTATTAAGCGAAATAACGTTTTGAAATCGTTAGGGGTAAACACTTGGTACGGGGCCCCCTCATAATCTGCATCTATCACCCCCAGTAACACAAAAAGACTTTTTAAAGTAATGGATGACCTGCCGATTAGTAAAACTGCTTTGTTGTGACTCAAGGGGCCACATGTAGCAGCCGGCAGCTGCGCGGCCGCTGTGTTTTGCACGGAAGGCGTCATCCGCGGCAACACGGGAGATGGCGGCAGCGGTGGGATGGCGGTGGCACTCAAGGCATCGGCTCATGCTGCGACGGCGACTCGAAATCACCTGCTGTTTCTGCACGGTTGTCTCCGGAGCTGGCATGAGTCTGCAAAGCCTTGAAAACTGTTCTCCATGATGTTAATAGAGAGGTAACCATTTTATCGCCTAGCGTGGCGCTGTCCCATAATTTGTAACCGATATCATCCCAAACTCCCGGGTCATATATTGAGGTAGTATTTAACATGGGATCAGCTTTGGATGCCCACAAAAGGAGACGTTCTAAATTTTCTTCTTCTACCGTCCTCTCGTACTTTTTAAGGAATTTTGCAAAGGCTTGTGAGACTGCCTTTTGCTGTTCAGTTAAGGGAGTTCCCATTTCGTTCTCGGCTGCTTACCTTTTCGTCCAGGAAAAGGTAATTAAGAGCTCATTTTTTCGTCGCTTCCTTTCAGCGAAAATTCCTGTAACGTTCAGCCGAGCTGCACCACTGGAGAAACAGCTAGTTTCTTTCTTAACTCACTATGGGTGCCATTTTGTGGTGCATTAAGGCATGGACTCAGGCATGGGGTGAAAAACTGAGACAAGTTTATTCAAAGGTCGCAGCCTTTTATAGCCAAACACAAACAGAAAAACATTCCTTATAAGGTAAAAAGTGTAACCGCAGCATCCGATTGGCTGTTAGCTGTCGCCTGGGGAGACAGCAGTTTTTCGGAGCTACAAACTCAATCCTGTAATGAGTTGCTCTGTGCTTTGCAGAGGTCTGGTTTTTTATAGGCCCTATTTCCCACAGAGGGACCCCACTTTGGAGCAGGGGAAGAGTGTGAGGAGTCCTCCCCCTGAGGAAGGAGTGGAAGAAACTAACCACAAACCTATGTTCCCCGTCCCTCTGAGCTGTTTGGGGGTCGGGTGTGGAGGGAAAGTGTCTTAAGATTTGGTTTTATTTCTCATTATCCTACTCTAATTTGATTGGCAATAAATTTATTTCCCCAAGTCAAGTCTGTTTTGCCTGTGAAGGTAATGGGTAAGTGATCTCTCCCTGTCCTTATCTCAATCCATGAGCCTTCATGATATTTTCTCTCCCTTGTCCAGCTGAGGAGGGGAGAGAGAGAGTGGCTTTGGTGGGCATCTGGCATCCAACCAGGGTCAACCCACCACATCTAGTCAGTCACACTAATTGGAATGTGGGAGTGTGAGAATGTTTGTTTATTCCAGCAAGGTTATCTGATCGGGGACCTTGTCAACTGGGATAAGAAAATGGGAAGACAAAAACCTCAAACATAGAGAGATGCAGACCTGGCAAAACAAACATGGAGGCTTTTTTTCTCTCAGAGGCAAACCTCAACAGTAATAATAATTGATGGGTTATCAAGAAATCAGAGGCACCACTTCCAGGAAGATAAACCAGGGCTTTACAACTGATAAGATTGTAAACCAGGTAGATCCTGGACACTGGACTGGGAGAAGTATAGGAATCAATAGAACTACACAAACTGATGAAGGGAGGCACAGGGAGGAACAATGAGGGTGTAGACAGAAAAAGGATATAAAAGGGACAAGGTTCATGTAAAATGGGGCTGGTCAGTGGGCTTGTCTGGTTGTGCCCGTTCACTGCGGTCTGTCCTATCTTCTTAAATCTTAACTATCTCTCTGCATAATCTCGCTCTCTATCTCTGTGTGTATGTGTGCTGCATGGACTAAGTGCCAGCTGCTAGTGAGACCTAGGTGTGGGGAGTTTGGTGCCAGCTACTGGAGCAAGTGTGGCCTCAGTAACAGCTACTGGAGCAAGTGGGGGTCTTTAACCTCCACTGGGGTGGGAATGGTTGTGTGCTCCAAAAAACAGCTACTTGGAGATACTGATGTGAGTGAGGGGTTTAGCACTGGCAGCTGGAGCAGAACTGTGAGTCACAGCCCATGTGCCTGGTGTCAGCTGCCAGCAGGGGATGCAAGTGTCTGTATCCTCCAGAAACCCAGGTTTTGTGTGTGTGTGTGTATAATTTGCTAGCAAACATCAAGCTGGACTAGCAGGTGTGGAGGAGGCCCTGAGTACAGGCAGGGTTATCAGGTGGGCAGAGGGTCCATGCTGGTATCCAAGGGGACTTGTGAATGTGGAGTGCCTGGGGGACAAGTGTGTGAGTGTGTTTTACTGGGTTTGTGTGACCAGGTTTTGGTAGTAGGGGGGCTACAGGGGTGGCTTCTGTGAGAAGCTGCTAGAAGCTGTCCTCATGTCTGGCAGAGCCAATGCCAGGCAGCTCTAAGATGCTGGCAAAGGCTGGGCCAATTAGAAATGGTGGTAAAGCCTCTGTGATAATATATTTAAGAAAGGGGGGAGGAAAGTTATTATGCAGAAGTAATTGTGGCCAGAGAAGAGCAGGGTGAGAATATGTGAGAGGAACAACTCTGTAGACACCAAGGTCAGTGAAAAAGGAGGCAGAGGTGGTGCTCCAGGCACCAGAGCTGAGATTCCCCTGCAGCTCGTGGTGATGACCATGGTGAGGCAGGCTGTCCCCCTGCAGCCCATGAAGGACCATGGGGATGCAGAGGTCCACCTACAGCCTGTGGAGGAGACCCACGCCAGAACAGGTGGATGCCTGAGAGGAGGCTGTGAACCTGTGGGAGGCCCATGCTAGAGCAGGCTCCCGGCAGGAACCTGCAGACCTGTGGAGAGATGAGCCCATGCTGGAGCAGGGAAAGGACTCCTCTCCTTGAGCAGCGGCAAGAACAACCTGTGATGAACAGACCATAATCCCCGTTCCCATCTCCTTGTGCCACTGAGAGGGAGGAGGTAGAGCTGAGAAGGAGGGAGGGGTAGAGGGAAGGTGTTTTAAAGATGTTTTTACTTCTCATTATCTTACTCTGATTTTGTTAGTAATAAATTCAATTAATATCCCCAATTTGAGTCTGTTTTGGCAGTGACAGTAATTGGTGAGTGATCTCTCCCTGCACTTATCTCAACCCGTGAATCTTTCGCTATATTTTCTCTCCCCTGTCCAGTTGCAGAGGGGAGTGATAGAGCAGCTTTGGTGGGTGCTTGGCATCCAACCAGGGTCAACCCACTACATGTGTGCATGCATGTTTGCTAGTGAGCATCAAGCTGGACTAGCTGGCAAACAAGGGACCTGTGAAGTGGGCAAGAGGACCTGGGATCTGAGCAGTGGTACCAGAGGGACAGGGGGGTCATGCTGGTACAGTATTTGGAGGAATCTATGCATGTGCCTGTGAATCTGGACAGTGTTGTATGTGTGTGCCATTGTGCTGGTTTAAAGGTAAACCGGCAGGGGAAATGAACCCAACTCAAAAGAGAGATTATAAATCAGAATAACAATTTAATAAAATAATACAATAAATACAATTATACAGACAAACAATTGGTTTTAACCCACAAAACCCAAATGTATAACCCAACACCCTGGGACATGAACAGAGTGGTGTTCATTGGGCCCCCTGAGTCCAAAGTAAAAGGAGAGGGGAAAAAAACCTGTTGGTGAGAGTGGTGGTTGCAGTCTGGTTGAAAAGTGGTGGTTGCAGTCTGGTTGAGAGTGGTGGTCACAGTCCTTCTCTGGATCCCACGAGTGGTTAAAAAAGTCCCAAGACTCCAAGATTATATATATCCTCCGTTTCAGGCAGGAATGCCCAGTACCTCCCTCAGGGCGGGGAGTTCCACAATGGGTGTGAGGACAGGAGCATCCTCCTATCTCACAGGCCTCTTAACACCCAGTTTACAACCTGAGGAGTCAGGCGTGCTCTGGGCAGATGGTGGAAATGGTCTATTGATAACAGTTTCTCGGAAATGGCATGGAAGGCTATAGAATACACAGTTTTGGGTTACACCCATACAGTGATGAACTGGTCCCAGCTGTTCCAACTAGGACAGCCATTTGTCTCTACCAGATGAAGAGGAGGAAGGAGACTTTGGCTATCTGTGTTTATGTGTTATGTGGCTCCTATGTGTAGGTGCTGTTGAAGGCAGCACCTGGTCTGTGGCAATCTGTATGCCTCTGGGATAAGTGCTCAGCCTCAGTGCTGGTTGAACTTGCAAACAGGAAAGCAACAGCCACATCCCTCAGCTTGGACAGAGACCTGGGGTCCCTGGGCCACTCCAGTAGCAGGTTGTGAGGGAGTCCTGGGTCTGAGCTGCTGGAGGCAGCAGCTGCTCTTAACATCCTTTAACAATGTTTCTTGGTTACTTTCAGCTTTCAAAAATAATAATATAGATGACTTCCAGAGGTATTCTCATTATAGGCATTGCTCTCTGAATGTCAAGGGCTTTATAAATGAGGCAAATTCTGCTTCGAACATCTGTTTCTCTATTTCCTCCTGGTTCTGTGAAGCATTGTACTAGGCGCAGTATGTAATAGCTCTCATTTCAAATGCTTTGTACATAGATACTAAATTAATAATGAGAGAAAGGTATGCAATTCACATTTAACTTCAGAAAGTGATGGCAAGAGCAGTTCTGGAAAGTTTTTAGGTGTACTCAGCATAGCAGTGACCAATAAATATGTGTTCAATCTTGTTTTACTGTGAGACGTGGATGGCCAGTCTAGTCATGTCTGTAACAGAAAACCCCAGTGCTAATGGAAAAATTTCCCTAGATTTTCAAAAGTCAGTTAAGAAGCTGTGTTTAAGAAATATGCAGGAGTGTGATCCATGCTTAGACATTTTGAACAGTCCTGCTGCAATCGATAATTTGAAGTTATGTATCCATGTATGATCTAATACATGAACAGAAATCATTGCAGAAGAACAGTCTTTCTTTTTCTTAATTGCCCAACCTGAGTCAAATGGGGGGAAGTACACCATTGGTGATAACGGTAAAATGTATAAAAATAAATAAATTATAACCCTTTCTTATAGCATTAGTGCAGTAACTGAGGATTAAGAAAGCAACCCCCTTTTAAATTATATGCGATAGGATCAATTCATTTTTTCCCCTTGCATATTACATCATCTTTGCTCTCTTTTTTTTTTGTGATGCTTCCAGCAGGGAACCCTGAAGTTGCCAACCCATGGGCACAGGAGAGATAGCATCAGTCCCCACACATGACAGCAAGGGTGACGGAGCTCTTCATAGGTGATTTCCTTCTTTGGGCAGCCTAAGCTGTAATGTCTTTCCCCTGGTGAGGCTGGCAACTGAAGCTGCTGAGGGAAGGAGCAGAGATGCTGCAAGGGAGGGGGAGGTTTTCAAAGTAAGGTGGCAAGCCCCCTACAATGGCTTCAGCTATGGCAGCATGGGGCCTTGCACAACCACCACCTCTGCTGTAAGAAGACCCAGTGTTGGGCAAGTCACATGCAGGCTGGACACAGCAGCTTAGAGGCCTTGTATCAGATGGCAGTGTGTATTAGAGAGGGTTCGGACCATACTGAAGCTTGAAAACCATGACACCATTGCAAGTTCAACAAAACCCAATATTTATTACCAAGAGGTGGCCAACAAAACGAACAAACCCAAAAAAGAGGAAGGAGGAGAGAAATAAGTCCCCAGCACGACCTCCCCAGTTACCCAGCTGTTGCCCATAAAGTTATCTTACCGACCTAGCATGCCTATATTACCCATAGCAGAAGCTGCATCCTTGGAGAGTCAGTAAGTTCACGAACTGGCAGGTGTCCCCACCAAAAGGCAACGTTGTCCTTGTTGTGAAGCTGGCTCTCTTCCAAGAAAGCGCTATCTGCTTTTATACAATTAATTGAGTGACCTCAACCTCCACAGGTGTGGCCATCACTGCCCAGCCAGAGGCCCTCAGTCCCACCCCCTGGTTATGTAAGTGCATCTCTTCTGCACATGCGTGAGAACTTCAGAAATCCCCTAACGCACGCGCAGTATGCTTTGGGGGTCTTTCTTAATTGAGTCAGGGGTCGAGCCTTCCTCCCCTCCTCTTCGATTTCTCCTTCAAATGCCCTTGGCAGACAATGAACCAATAGTAGAACACCAATTAAAATAGTTTATACAGAAGTTCTCCCTCCAAGGACAAATTCACTGTTTTATCAGTGAACTTGGCAGGGAGAATATAAACTACTACAGGTGGCTGGGGCCAAACACAGACCAAAAGTATCAGCATAAATTCACCCTGCTACAGCAGTGCCTGGGGGTCCTGATGACAGGACAGCTGGCCAGTGCTTCTCCCCCACTCTACACATCAAGCTTGGGTAGGTGGGAAATACCACATAAGTGTTGGGCTCTGGTGTTCAGCATTTCCTACTGATGGAAAATACTTGACATGATGCAAGTGTTTCAGTTATTTTTACTAGGTAGAATATCCATTTTGCTGAAAAATAAAAAGATCCAAGGAATAGTCACTGCTGCTGGTAGCATCCAATGATCCTAATTGGATTTAACTTATGAGGTTACATAGGTTATCTTGATGTTTTGGTATTTTTCTATTATGAGTAGCTTTGAAGGGGAGCAACTAAGAAGATAATTAAGCCAGATCTCTTATTATCAATAATTTTAAAAAGAAGGAAGACTGAACTTGAATTGGTTTTTCAAGGCCAAGTGCAAAAATAAAAAAAATCCCCACTCTACTTGAAAACTGAATAACTTCATATGGGATTACAGTGACAATAAGCAGACACAGTCTGAGGGCATGTTTATTTGATTTTTCAGAGGAAAATAATTTCGTGGATTGATAACTTTTTTAATGTAAAAGCTGAGAAACTGGGCTGAGCAATTGAAGTCTGAGAGTTGCTCTAAACTTGGTAGCCACTATTAAATTACAACCTTGTTACTGTGAAAAAAGTCCTTTTAATTGTCCTTGGTTTAAAGGTTTTCTACATTATTATCATTCACATTATGATTGCACCTGAAGGCCTCAATTAACAGGAGGGCATCACAGTATGAGGGAAACTATGGTTAAATCGTAGCAGACCACCCCTATCCTGAAAGTATGACAAATCCTGAACATAGAAAAAGCTGAGACAGTGTGAGAAAAGCAATATTACTACAAGCTCATCAACCTTGAGTGATAAAACCAAGAAATAAATCATGAGTCAGTGTCAGAGACTGAAATGGACTTTTGCATTATACCTCTGATGGCCCATCAAAGCCCCCCCCCCCCCCCCCCCCAATCTTGAAAGGCAGGAAAAACCCTTTTGCCAGGCCCCTCACGGAAACTCAACACAGACCCAGGAGACGTTGGAGGCTCGTGGCATGACCTGTAACACTAACTATGGATATAGTAACTCATAACTTCTTGGAGTGTGGGGGCTTCCCTCCAACAGATCAAGGCCACCACTTCAACTGACAGACATGGAAGTTGCAACTACCAAGGTTCATCACTGGACCCCGAGGGCAGTGACTATATACATCTTTCCACTCTCATCTTTTCTTTCCCTTACTCTCCCTTACCCTTATCCTGTCTTTCCTTTCTCTCCCTTATTCATTTTCCCCCCAGGGGTTATCCCTATGATAGATGATATAGATGACAACACCCAAAATGCTAACATACCTATTCAAACAAAATTGTTAAAATGAACCCTACCTATATATGTTTAAAATAAACCCTACCTATATATGTTTTCAAACACTGATTATTCAGTGTCGTTTCACTCTAATCCACCCCAAGGGAATTATTGATAAGAACCTGGGTTACCCCCCCCCCCCTTTTTTCTGGGGTGGGTCGTAACAGTCAGGCAGACAAAAAAAGTAATAAGTTTGGTTTAAAGATCCCAGAGTTTATTTTAAATGGCCAATTATTTTTTAAATTTTTTTCAATGTTAGTCTCTACAGTTTATTCAGTTCTAGCCCTTCTCTCAAGTTTTGAAAGTCAGAAGGCTTTAATTAAAATAAGTCCAAAAGTTTTCCTTCAAATGTAAGAATCCATTTAAAATTTAGAGGGATTTAATATTAAATATATAGAGATTTAAAATGACATTAGTTTTTATATCAATCCCATTTTGGACATGTAGAACTAGGCAAGGCACAGAGAGATTAGAAGTTTTGCCCATGGTTACATATTATCTTGGACAGAGCCAGATGCCCTGAACCATGTAGTGGTAGGACAGAAGGTCCCCTGACACGTGTTAGCAACTCCCTCCATGAGTTACTTTGGACTGCCATTCTCAGCTCTCTACCAGATATGAATTATGAAGACTTTGGCACTGAGGATCTGGCTGTAAGAGGCAAATAGTCTGTGCACTTGCAGTTCACCACAGTGGGTCTGACTGAGATGGAGTTCATTTCCCCATAGCAGCCCTCACAGTGCTGTGCTTTGCATTGGTAACTAGAAAGGTGTTCATAACACACCAGTGTTTTGGCTACTGCTGAGCAGTGCTGGCAAAGCATTAGCATTGTCTCTCAACAGTCTTCTTCCCCCCTCTGCCAATCAAGGGCAAGATTCTGTGAGGGAACACAACCAGGCCAACTGACCCAAACTAACCAAAGGGATATTCCGGACCATATGACATCAGATATGATAAAGGAAAGGAAATAGGAAAGGAGGAGGAAGAGGGGGCATTTGTTGTTTACAATGTTTGCCTGCTGAACAACCGCTACACTTGCTGAAGCCCTATTTCCTGAGAAGTGGACAGACATCACTTGCTAATGGGAAGCAGAGAAAAAACCTTGTTATTTTCGTCTTCGTTTGTGTGTGCGCTGATGCCTGCTCAGCTGGTGCTTAGAAAAAAAAAATCTAGGAGCCGTTAGTTGGGGTGAGATAAGAAACGGTTTAATTGTGCCAAGGCAATAGATGGTAAACGACGCGCGCGCAGGGCTGTGCCCGAGATGTTACATTTATAACAATATCTGGCCAATCCCAAGTGTGTCCACCCTCTGACTTTTGACCTGGTCCACCCCCTGGCCCACCTCCTGGAATTGGGTCTGGGGTGCTAATTGGGACCCTCTCTTCATCATCCTTCATCATCTTCGGGGTACAGAGAGCAGAGTCACCCAGTTCCTTGACTCTGTCCTGCGGTTTAGGCCAAGATACAAGTGTTCCCCAAACAAGACAGGCTTGCCTTGACTAAGAGACTAAACATTTTCTACTGGATACGGGAATAGGGTTGACATGGGGGGTATGGAATGGGGTGAGAGGATTAAGGAATGTATAAACTAAGGGGTGCTAGGGGAGGAGGGAAAAAGGAGTGTTTCTAAAATCTACTTCTATTACCTATAAAACTTATAAGGTAGAAAAATAAGAAAACCATTGGGGTTTAAGGTATCAGCGCGCAAACCTTCACTTTTGCTTTAGTAAACTGCCTTATCTCAACCTACGAGTCGTTTTCCATCTTATTCTCTCTCCCCTGTCTGGCTGAGAGGGGAGTGCTAGAGTGGCTTTGTGGGCACCTGGTGTCCAACCAAGGTCAACCCACTACAAATGGGCAATGAAAGTTACGGATTCAAAACCAGTGAAAAGGTAACAAAATTCGTCATTGGTATCAGGAACAATGACCTTTCTGAAAGTCTTTCAAAAGAAAGTGTAATACATGGAATTACAGAATAACATAAATTGAAAAAAGGTGAAATCCTCAACGCATTATGTTGCTGCAAACAACTAGAAAATGTTCAAAATGAAACCAGTTTGGATTTTATCTGTGCTGTTACACATTATCCTTCTCTGATTAAACCTGACACCAGCCCTTCACCATTTTTTCTTATTTTGTTCTATAATTGGGATGAAACAGGCCCTCTCCAAAATAAAAACCACCAAGGCATCTCAAAGTTCATTTGACTGATTAGTACTGCTAGGCAGCTTTTCCACAACTGAATCAAAACTAAACTTATGATAGTACTAAACTAACACAAGAAGTTGTATTCTTAATTGTGGTGGGTTAATGTCCTAGTTAGAGTAGCCGGGAACAGTTCATCACTGTGTGGGTGTAACCCAAACTGTGTATTCTATACCCTCTGTGTCATTTCCCAGGAACTGTTAACAATAGACCATTTGCAGCAGCTGCCCAGAGCACACCTGACCCCTCAGGCTATAGTTATGGGTGATGTTAATTCCCCTCCAGGGAGTCATTAGCACCTCCACACCCAGCCTGAGGGGGTCATGTCTGCTAACGGGCCACCAAGGATTCCAAAAATGTCTCACGACTCACAACCACCCATTGTGGAACTCCCCGCCCTGGGGGAGGTACTGGGCATTCCCACTCGAACCTGAGTGTATATAATCTTGGGGTCTTGGGACTTCTGGTACCACTCGTGGGATCCAGAGGAGGACCAGAACCTAGACTGGACTTCAACCACCACTCTCAACCAGACTGTGACCATCACTTGCACCAACAGGTTTTCCCCCCTCTTTTACTTTGGACTCAGGGGGACCACGTGGGGCTCAGCACAGGGGGCAACGAACATCATTCTGTTCATGCCCCAGGGTGCTGGGTTATATGTCTGGGTTTTGTGGGTTAAAACCAATTGATTGTCCATATAATTGTATTATTGTATTATTTTTTATTAAATTGTAACTCTGACTTGTGGTCTCTTTTGAGTTGGGTTCATTTCTCCTGCCGGTTTACCTTTAAACCAGCACAGTTAACCTTGGCTGGCTGCCAGACACCTACCAAGTTGCTTTCTCACTCCCCTTCCTCAACAAGAAAAGGAGAGAACATGAGATGGAAAACCTTGTGGGTGAAGATAAAGACAGGGAGATCTCTTACCAATTACTGTCATGAGCAAAACATTCTCAACTTGGGAAAAATTAATTTATTGACAATTAAAGATAGAGTAGGTTGGTGAGAAACAAAGATGAAACTAAAAGAACAGCTTCCCCCCCTTCTTCCCAGGCTCAACTTCACTCCTTCATTCCAGATTCTTCTATTTGCAAAGCTGTCAGTGATGAATGGAGAAGGGGAAGTCATACTGCTTTTGGTATTGAATAATGCTGAAACTAGTCTGACTCATCAATCCCAAAGTTAAACATCCTGATAATGAGATGAAGATGTGGCAGACCTGGTAAAGTACCTGATAAAGGAACAAACAGGTGATACCACTGGTAACTTATCTAAAGCTGCTGAGCTGACACAACTGATCTGGAGACATATGACTGACAGTCAATCACTTTATACTACAAAAGCCTAGTCCAACTTTTTAAATGGTAGGGTCCTTTAACAGGCTCCTTCTTGGAGTGTGTAGATTTTTCCCTTGAGTGGAGATGCCCCTCAAGGTTCCTCCTTGAGACTGAGCAAAAGAGATTTGCCTGTGGTTGTTGGTCTGGGTGAGTAACATCAATCTCTACTTAATAATTATTTTGCTAGCTTTAATATAATTGCTTCAATATTGCTTCAATACTGAAGACCCATAGGGAAGTCTGCTGCCTCCCAGGGGCCTCGATTAGGGACATTACTAGAAAGCTCTCTAGTGTAGTATGGCCCTCTGATTATTATCCACTATTGGTTCTTCATGTTAGCAGCAACAAGATAGCAAAGAGAAATTCAAGGGCAATGAAAAGGGATTTCAGGGCCTCAGGGTGATAGGTTGAAGGATCAGGAGCACAGGTTGTGTTTTCCTTGATCCTTCCAGGGAAGAATATTTAAAGGAACAGGCAGACTCATCAGATCAACACATGGCTCCAAGGCTGGTGTCATTGGAAGAATTTTGGTTTTTTTGATTATGGGATGGCCTATTCAACACCAGGTCTACTGACACCTGATGGGATGCACCTTTCTCAGAGAGGGAAAAGGGATTTTGAACAGGATTTGGCAGGGCTTCTTGATAGAGCTTTAAACTAGATTGGAAGAGGGAAAGGGACAAAACCAGGTTGCCAGTGATAGCACGCCAAAATCTGAGGAACTGTGTTAGTGAGATTGTTCAGTCTGCTCCATGATATGTAAGCTATAATGAACTGCACTTGAAATGCTTCTATACCAATGTGCGCAGCATGAGGAACAAGCAAAAGGAGCTTGAAGCCTTGGCCCAGACCCTGAGATATGGCATCATTGGCATAAGCGAAACCTGGTGGGATGAGTCCAGTGACTGCAGTGCCATGTTGGATGGTTACAGGCTCTCCAGGAGGGATAGGCAGGGCAAGCAAGGTGGGTGGGTGCAGTGTAAGGGCTAATATGCACGCAAGTAACCCCAGGCACCAGGCTGTGGCCAAAGCTTTAAAAAAAAATTTATTTTTACAGTCGAGAACACTACAATATAGCTGGACGAGAAGGCAAAAGTGGAAACCCATTTTGGTGCTTTTATAACAACACCTTTCACATGTGCAATAAAACCCCAGGCTGTGTTCTCCCCTGTGCTTTATTGCCTGCCTGGCCCCCCTGTGGGGGCCCCCAGGCATATCTGTGAGAATTTTATTACTTGGAGCAAGAGAATTACCTCTGGGCAGATGGATAAAGAGAACATTACAGCACCCTGCATGAGAAACTAATTTCTTCCCACGTTAAAGCTTTTCCCTGGCAGCAGAAGTTTCCTTGAGTGGATGTTAAGCTCTCTCCCTCCTCATTATGTCTTCCGAGGGTTTTCTACACCTACAGCGGTGTTGTATGTAATGTATTGAGCTTGCAGTTGGCGATGGCACAGTTGAGAGCCTGTGGGTAAGGATTAAGGGACAAACAAAAAAAGTGGATGTTATTGTGGGAATCTACTATAGACCACCAAGCCAGCATGACACTGATGAATTATTCTTTAAGGAACTGAGGGACTGTCATAGGTTTACTTGTTCTAAAAAACCAAGTAGGATTTTTTTTTCTTTCCCCTGCATTGTTATGAAAGAGGGATGTTGAATGAGGGAGAGGGAGGGTGGTTCTTTTGGCTGGGGTGATTGACACACACAAAAGAACTGTCCGCAGTCTGCATTCCAGACTGATGGCCCTCAGAAGACTGGGGGGGGAGGTAAGTTGTTTTTTTTCTCTCCTCAGGAAAGGGCAGGCACTTCACTTTTGCCCTGACTCAGGGAGGGGGTGTGTGTGTGGAGGGATTTTCATGGTTTGTTTTGTTTTCGGCCGGGTCATCTGGATGCTTCTGGCCCTGGTTCACCTCTGTTCTGTGCCCCGTTCTGCCCTCAGCCCAGACCTGCTGGGATTTCATCGGAGAGGCTCAGCCGATCTGCGAAGGAGCCTTTGGGGGAGGAGGCTGCCCCTTCCCTCCTCCGCTCCCGTGTTTTGGCAGCGGCTTGTGCGCATCAACGAAGGGGGGGGTAAATCCCGGCCAGAGCCAGCTGCTGACAGCGTGAGTCTGTGGGAAGAGCCCCTTTTCCCCTTTTCCCCTTCCCCTTCTCGGTGGGGGGGAAGATCTCCATTTTCGGCTTCTCCTGCACACCAGGGCCCCCACGCGGCGACCGCCAGAGCCCAACAGCGCCCCCTACCGACCACCACAGAGCAACTGCAGGCTCTACTCCTCCAGTGATCCAACAGCGCCCCCTCCTGATCATGGTTAGAATTGCGCCAAAAGGCAGAAAGTACTGGACTGTTTTTTTTATGGGGACCCCTGGTGGTCTAGTGGTTAGGATGCGGCACTCTCACCGCCGTGACCCGGGTTCGATTCCCGGTCAGGGAACTCCCCCGGGCAGATGGAGCTCGTCAGCCCTGTAAGGGCATCTATCTAAGAGAAGGTCACTCTAAAACAAACCTACGTCCTGAGGACCTCACTGACATTGTCCAAGCTCGCTTGGCCCCGGCAGATGAACCTTAGGATTAAAGGGTGGGCTCAGTTCAGCGCATGCTGTGTCTCACCTAAAAAATCCATTGCGCAGGCTCGAAAGGTAAAAAACCTTTCCCAAAATCTTTGTTCGCGAAGACTGACCATACTGGTTTTTTTGGAGGGAACTTTGGGAACAGAATTATTGTTTAATTGTTTTTGTGTTCTTTTGTTGTTCTACCAATACATATATATCCTTTAATAAAGGGCTGTTATCTGTTCTTTCTCCATACTTCCTCAATTGGAGCCTCTTAATTTTAGATTTACAATTGCTTAGAGGGAGGAGCTTGGTCTTCCTCATAACTCATCCTCCTTAGCAAAACACTTCAGTCTCATTAAACTGAGACAGGGACACCTCTAAATCAACTGCCCTTGTCCTTATGGGGGACTTCAACTTGCCAGATGTTACCTGGAAATACCACCCAGCTGATACAAAAAGGTCCAGAAGATTCCTAAAACACCTGGATGATAACTTCAGGGTACAGGTACTAAGGGAGCTGACTAGGAAAGGTGCCCTCCTTGATTTTTTGCTTGTTAACAGAGAGGGTCTCGTGAGTGAAGGGGTGATTGGTGCCTGTCTTGGCCACAGCAATCCCTGGGAAAATGCTTTTGAAGGTGCTGGACACTTTTTAAGCGACACCTCCTAAGGCGCACAGGAGCAGGTAATTCCAAAATGATGGAAGTCAAGTGGGGGGGCAGAAGGCCAGCTTGAGTTAGCAGGGATCTTCTTTTGGAGCTAAGGCAAAAAGAGAAAATGTATGGCCAGTGGAAGCAAGATCGGGTGACATAAGAGGAATACAGAGATGCTGCTTGCCACTGTAGGGAGAAAATTCACGTGGCCAAAGCTCAATTGGAGTTGAGGCTGATCAGTACTGTGGAGGACAATAAAAAGAGGATTTTTAAAATATGTTAATAGCAAAAGGCACTCCAGAAATAACATTGACCTGTTACTTGATGAGGATGGTCACCTCACAAACAGGGACAGAGAAAAGGCAGAGATGTTTAATGCTTTCTTCACTTTGGTCTTTAACACTGATGATGGGCTAAGGGGGTCCTAGTGCCCAGAGCTGGAGGACCATGGCTATGAGAATGATAAACTCCCAGTTGACCCTGAACTTGTGCAGCATCTGCTGCTCCACCTGGATCCCTCTAAGTCTATGGGATCTAATGGTATTCATCCAAGAGTACTCAGAGAGCTGGCTGGTCTTGATCATCTGAAGAGGTCCCAGTTGTCTGGAAGCTGGCTAATGTTTTCCCAGTTTTCAAGAACATCAAGAAAGATGACCTTGGAAACTAGAGGCCTGCAGTCTCACTTCAGTGCCTATCAAAATTATGGAGAAGATTATTCTGGGAGTTATTGAAAAACACTCGAAGGACAATGTAGTCATCGGTCACAGCCAGCACAGCTCCATGAGGGGAAAGTCCTGCTTGACAAACTTAATTTTGTTTTACAACAAGGTAACCCACCTATTTGATCAAGGGGAACCAGTTGATGTAATCTTTTTGGATTTCAGTAAAGCTTTTGATACTGTCTCCCATGGGATCCTTCTGGACAAAATGTCCAGCACAGAGCTGGATAAATACATCATACGATGGGTGAGCAACTGGCTGATGGATTGGGCATAAAGGGTTATAGTGAATGAGGTTACATCAAGCTGGCAACCGGTCATTAGTGGGATTTTGCAGAGCTCCATTTTAGGGCCAGTTCTCTTCAACACAGAATCATAGAATGGCCTGGGTTGGAAGGGACCTTAAAAGATCATCTAGTTCCAACCCCCCTGCCATGGGCAGGGACACCTTTCACTAGATCAGGCTGCTCAGAGCCTGATCCAACATGGCCTTGAACACCCAAAACCTTCTCTTCCAGGCTGAACAAACCCAATTCTCTCCTTTCCTCATAGGTGTTCCAGCTCTCTGATCATCTTGATGGGCCACCTCTGGACTCACTCCAACAGGTCGATGTCCTTTCTGTGCTGGGGACCCCAGAGCTGAATGCAGTACTCAAAGTGGAGTCTGACGAGAGTGGAGGTTGATTGGCAGGTTCATGTCTGTCATGGGTTGACCTTGGCAGGATTCTAGGCACCCACTAAAGTTGCTCTGAGCTGGGAGAGGTCACACAGGCAAAACAAACTCAACGTGGGGTTAATACTAAAATTTATTACTAACAGGATAAGATCTAAAGAGTGAGAAACAAAACAGTCTTAAACATGCTTTCCACCCACCCCTCCTTCCTTCCATGTTCTCCCTCCTCCCCCC
The DNA here is from genome assembly GCF_003984885.1 of Neopelma chrysocephalum. Taxonomy (NCBI): domain Eukaryota; kingdom Metazoa; phylum Chordata; class Aves; order Passeriformes; family Pipridae; genus Neopelma; species Neopelma chrysocephalum. The sequence goes on from NW_020925675.1 coordinate 46,545, forward strand.
ACAGCAGTGCAGGGGGACAAGTCCACCCCTCAAGCAACAGGTCTTCCAAATCTGCTGTCCCATAGGTCACTCTTCCATGGGCTGCAGGGGGACAACCTGCTCCACCATGGTCCTCACCATGGGTTACAGGGGGGGCCACAGCTCTGAGTCCTTCCCCTGCTCCATGGAGTCCCTCCCATGAGTAACAGTCCTTGATGGACCTCTCCAATGTGGGTCCATCCCTCAGGCAGTAGTTCTTCCATATCTACTGTCTCAAAGGTCACTTCTCCGTGGGATGCAGGGGAGGGGTCTCTGCACCCAGATGGTCCTTCATAGGGTGAGCTGTACTGATGTGGATCCCCCACAGGGCCATGAGTCCTACTCAGGAATAACCTGCTCCGGTGTGGATTTTCCTCTCCACGGGCCACAAGTCTCTTGAAGGACTCCACTCCATCCTGGGCCTTCCACAGGGGGTAATGGCCTTCTTCCATGCATCCATCTGCTCCAGCATCTGTTCGACTGCACCGCAGCAGGCTGCCCCGGCCCAGCTCGACTCGGCCAGGGGGGAAGGGAGAGCAGTGCCCACCGGCAGGGGCCACTCTGCCGCCCTGACCTAGCCTGTGGGGCACCCCCCCACCACCCCTCGCAGTTTACCTTGGGGGCTTTGGCACTGTCAGTGCTGTTTGGTTCCTCAGGCAGGACGGGCTCCAGTACAGGCTGCTCGCGGGGCGGGCCCAGGGGCTGCGGGGCCACTCTCCGCAGGGCCGCTCTCCGCGGGGCCGCAGACCCCAGCCCTGGTCGCCCCTTCGCAGGGGCCGCTGGTGCCTGCTCTGGGCTAGGTGCTGAGAGGCCTGGACCAGGCTACTGCTGCCCCCCCCCCATGGCGGGGAGGCAGTGGGGCCGCCCAGGAGCTTCAGTCAGCTCTCCTCTGGCTCGAAAAAGTCTTCTGCGCAACAACCTTGTTCTTAAATATGTTATCACAGTGACGCAATTATTGACTCTCCCTTGGCCAACAGCAGGAAGTCCCTCCTGTAGCCAGCTATCATTGGCTGCATTGGGGGAAAACTTCTAGCAGCTTCTAACTGGAGCCACCCTATGTACCTCCCCCCCGCTACCAAAAAAAACCAGCCACCTCAACCCACAACAAGGTCCCAGATTTGATAAGACTCCTGGGCCCCAAAATCCATTACTTTCAGTTCCATCCAGCAATATTCTGTCACCTCCTGTGAGACTCACTCTCCACAAATACTCAGTCTCTGTCTCCCCTGGTTTTCGTCCACATTTTTCCTGTAGATTTGCCAATTGCAGGGGGTCCTAGGGAGTAGTTCTGACCGTGTTCCTCCTCTGACCCCCTTGGGGTCCATGGGACACTTCGGTCTTAATTATGGGTCTCATTTTGAATTCTGAAATCTCTTCCTCTTTAAGAGGTAAGGGTTCTGTTGTTTCATTGGAGTCTGAGTCTCTTTCATCAGTAATTTTGTCAGGACTTTCCCAAATATCACCATCCCAGTCCTCAGGTGATACTATCAATTTTCAAATTTTCCTAACATCCAAAGGATTGGAGAGTTTTAATAATGTCATTTCTAATTTTTCTTCAAAGGTTTTTATCTTTTCCTTGGGCTCCTTTAGCTGCTGTTTTAATCAGTCATTTTGATACTGTAGAGGCAGTTCTACACATTTTCTTTCTTTTATTTAATCTCTCAGATTATTGATTTCTTTTATCATTTGTAATCTTCATTACCATGCAGCCTTTAAACATAATCCTAGTGTATGACAAATAAAAGCTTTTCCTTTTATATTTTTCAGAGATCTCCATTTCTTATCTATTTTTTCTTCTACCTTTCCCACTCATACCAGTTATCCACTGACCAAGGATCATGTGTTAATGTGTATGCTGTGCCTCCATAAATATTCTGTTAAGCCTTTTGTCTGTTTCTCAAAATCGTTTGCCATCCTACCAACTATGCCAATAGTCACGGGTGAGAGTGGAAGGCTTTTAGACAAAGTTTATTAAAGAAGCCCTGCCATTGAGGCACAAGGTGCAGAAAGGACTCCCTTGCTTTCTAAACTCCTCAGAGAGGAGCCTAGGTGCGGCTGAATCCAATCTTAGCCTCAGATTATGTCAACGGTTTAAACTTAAGGAATTATAGAGGTGTGATTGAATCACTTTGTCCCACAGGTTTTAATGATGGCAAATCAGACATATTTATATAAAATGAATTATTTATTATGACAAATGAACAGATGAAAGATCTTAATCAGAATTATTTATTACACAGTGTAAAAGCTAAAAACCTACTAGTAGAGCATAATATAGCATAAAATAGTACAGTGCACTATATCAAAGCAATTATATTAAAGCAATTGTATCAAAGCCAAAAAAAGAAACAATCAATAAGTAGAGATTGATGTAACTCACCACACGACGACAGTGGGCAGATCTCCCTCTTCCACTTAACCCCTGGGGAGTAACAGGCATCCCTGCTTCACGGGAGAAGCTCCACACCCTTCAAGAAAGTATGTGGAAGGATCTGCCATATGAAAGTTGGACTGGGCTTTTATAAAGTGATTGACTGGTATTCACATATTTACAGGCCAGTGTGCTGGTTTAAAGGTAAACCGGCAGGGGAAATGAACCCAACTCAAAACAGATTAAAAGTCAGAATAACAATTTATTAAAAATAATACAATAAATACAATTATACAGATAAACAAATGGTTTTAGCTCACAAAAACCCAGATGTATAACCCAGCACCCTGGGGCACGAACAGAACATTGTTCATTGGCTCCCGTGCTGTATCAGGGGTTAATTACACTGATACTTTTGGTCTGTGTTCGGCCCAGCCACCTGTAAAAGTTTTGTTCTTTCCCTGCCAAGTTATGAGAAAACAAGCACTGATAAAATGGGAACTTTGTCCTTGAAGGGAGTTTTTGAATAAACTATATTTAATTGGTGTTCTGTGATTGGCTAATCATTCTCCAAGGACATTTGAAGAAGAGACTGAAGAAGAGATGATGAAGTAATGCCCCCAGACTCATTTGGAAAAGACCCCCTTGAGTGCAGTACGCAGGCGCAGGGAAAGCCACGCGTGCGCAGAAGAGATGCACTTACATAACCAAGGGGGTGGGACGGAGGGCCTCTGGCTGGGCGGCGATGACCACTCCTGCCTAGGTTGAGGTCACTCAGTTAATTGTATAAAAGCAGATAGCGCTTTCTTGGAGGTTAGCTAGCTTCACATGAAGGACAACATTGCCTTTTGGCAGGGACGCCTGCCAGTTTGTGAACTTACTGACTTTCCAAGGATGCAGCTTCTGCTATGGGTAATTATAGGCATGCTAGGTCGGTAAGATAACTTTATAGGCAACAGCTGGGTAACTGGGGAGGTCGTGCTGGGGGCTTATTTCTCTCCTCCTTCCTCTTTTTTGGGTTTGTTCATTTTGTTGGCCACCTCTTGGTAATAAATATTGTGTTTTGTTGAGCTTGCAATGGTGTCATGGTTTCAAGATTTCAGTATGCTCGAACCCTCCCTAATACACGTGCTGAGCCCCACGTGGTCCCCTGAGTCCAAAAGTAAAAGGAGAGGAAAAAAACCTGTTGGTGGAAGTGATGGTCGCAGTCCAGTTGAGAATGGTGGTCACAGTCCGGTTGAGAGTGCTGGTCGCAGTCCGGTCAAGGTTCTGGTCCTCCTCTGGATCCCATGAGTAGTACCAGAAGTCCCAAAACCCCAAGATTATATACCCTCAGGTTCAGGCAGGAATGCCCAGTACCTCCCCCAGGTCAGGGAGTTCCACAATGGGTGATTGTGAGTCGTGGGTGTGAGGATAGGGACATCCTTCTATCTCACAGGCCTCTTAACACCCAGCTTATAGCCTGAGGGGTCAGGTGTGCTCTGGGCAGCTGCTGCAAATGGTCTATTGTTAACAGTTTCTGGGAAATGACATGGAGGGTGTAGAATACACAGGTTGGGTTACACCCATACAGTGATGAACTGGTCCCAGCTGTTCTAACTAGGACATTATCCGCCCCTTATTCTATACCATCCATGTCATGCCCAAATTAACACCTTTTAAAAACTATATACATATATATATACAATGAAACATTACAGACCATTGTCACTCAAAATTAGGTCCCCTTGTGGTACACGTGTCTCCCCACCTTTTTGCGTTACCCACCAAGTGAAACCAGGTCCTTGAGCAAAAACAATCCCTCGGATGGGTTTGCCTTTGCTTGAGGTGGGACTAATCCAGTCTTTCCTAACATACCTCTCATATGCACCACAGGGACTTTATCTCCATCTACAGTATGCAAGGGTTCTAATTGGGCAGATGGAGCCTCGGGTGTTGACCAACCAGGTGGCCTTTGCTAAATGCAGCTCCCAATGTTTGAAAGTCGCCCCACTCAGTGCTTTCAAAGTAGTTTTCAGCAGTCCATTGCACCGCTCAACTTTTCCAGCAGGTGGTGCATGGTAGGGGATATGATACACCCACTTGGTGCCGTGTTCTCTGGCCCAGGTGTCTATGAGGCTGTTCTTGAAATGGGTCCCATTGTCAGACTCAATTCTCTCCAAGGTGCCATGTTGCCACAGGACTTGCTTTTCAAGGGCCAGGATGGTATTCCAGGCAGTGGCATGAGGCACCGGGTATGTCTCCAGCCATCCAGTGGTTGCTTCTACCATAGTCAGCACGTAGCGCTTGCCTTGGCGGGTTTGGGGAAGCGTGATGTAGTCAACTTGCCAGGTTTCCCCATACCTGTATTTTGACCGCCGTCCACCATATCATAGAGGCTTCACCTGCTTGGCCTGCTTGATGGCAGCACGTCTCAGTCATGGATAACCTGTGAGACACTGTCCATGGTTAGATCCACCCCTCGGTCATGAGCCCATCTGTATGTTGCATCTCTCCCCTGATGATCGGAGGCATCATGGGCCCATTGAGCCAGAAATAATTCTCCCTTGTGCTGCCAATCCAGATCTACCTGAGAGACTTTAATCCTGGCAGATCGGTCCACCTGCTCGTTGTTACGATGCTCTTCATTAGCCCGACTCTTGGGTACATGAGCATCTACATGATGGATCTTCACGCTCAGCTTCTCTACTCAGCCAGCGATGTCCTGCCACATCTCAGCCGCCCAGATGGGTTTCCCTTTGCGCTGCCAGTTGGCCTTTCTCCATTGCTCAAGCCATCCCCACAGAACATTGGCCACCATCCATGAGTCAGCGTAGAGATAGAGTCTTGGTCACTTCTCTCATTCAGCTATATTCAAAGTCAGCTGAACAGCTTTAAGCTCTGTAGCCTGATTTGACCCACCTTGTCCTTCGGTCACTTCTGCAACTCACCGTGTGGGACTCCATACGACTGCTTTCCATTTTCAGTTTGTCCCTACAATGCAACAGGACCCATCTGTGAAGAGAGCATATCGCTTTTCATCTTCTGGTAGCTGGTTATATGGTGGGGCCTCCTCAGCCCGTGTCACCTGCTCCTCTTTTTCTTCAGAGGATAGTCCGAAACTCTCACCTTCGGGCCAATTGGTGATAATTTCCAGAATCCCAGGGTGATTAGGATTCCCTATCCGGGTTCGCTGTGTGATCAGAGTGATCCACTTACTCCATGTGGCATCGGTGGCGTGATGTGTAGAAGGAGCTTTTCCCTTGAACATCCAGCCCAGCACTGGTAGTCGGGGTGCCAGGAGGAGCTGTGCTTCGGTGCCGATCACTTCTGAGGCAGCTCGAAGTCCTTCATAAGCAGCCAGGATCTCTTTCTCAGTTGGGGTATAACTGGCTTCAGATCCTTTGTATCCCCGACTCCAGAATCCCAGCGGTCATCCTTGGGTCTCCCCAGGCACTTTCTGCCAGAGGCTTCAGGAAGGGCCATTCTCCCTGGTTGCAGTGTAGAGCATGTTCTTCGTGTCCTGTCCTGTCCTGACTGGCCCAAGGGCTACTGCATGGGCAATCTCCTGTCTAATCTGTTCAAAGGCTTGTTGTTGTTCGGGGCCCCAATGGAAATAATTTTTCTTCCGTGTCACAAGGTAGAGAGGGCTTACAATCTGACTGTACTCAGGGATATGCATCCTCCAAAAGCCCACAGTGCCTAGGAAAGCCTGTGTTTCCTTCTTGCTGTTTGGTGGGGACATGGTTGCTATTTTGTTAATGACCTCCACTGGAATCTGGCAGCATCCATCTTGCCACTTCACTCCTAGGAACTGAATTTCCCGAGCAGGTCCCTTGACCTTACTTTAATGGCAAAACCAGCTCTTAGGAGAATCTGGATTATTTTCTCTCCTTTCTCGAAAACTTCCCCCGCTGTGTTCCCCCATACAATGATGTCATTGTTGCCTAAAGAAAATTCAGGGAGAAAAGAAACTTGGAGGCAAATTAGTTTTGGAGGTGAGATAAGGAAAGGATTTTAATTTGTGCCTCTGAGGCATAAGGTTACAAGACCCGCGCCCATCCCTCTGTACAGATGTTACAATTTATAATATTGTCTGTCCAATCCCAGATGTTTCCACGCTGTAGCTTTTGCCCTAATCCACCCCCATCCCGCCCCCTGGGAATTGGGGCTGGGGGTTTTTTGAGACCCTCTCTTCATCAATCATCATCTTCTTCAGAGTACAAGGGGTACAGGTCACCTAGTTTCTGACCGTGTTCTGCAGTTTAGGCCAAGGTACAAGTGTTATCTAAACAGAACAGGCCTAATCTTAAAGAGAGACTAAACATTTTCTAATGGAATTCAGGGGATAATTGATATGGGGAGCATGGAATGGGGTAATAGGGGTTGGGGAATGTGTGTAGTTACCATGCTAAGGGTAAAGGAATAAATGCTGCTGCTTCTAAATCTACTTCTACTATATAACTATTTATAAAGTTTATAAAATTAGGAAAATCAGAAAAACTAGATGGACCTTAAGGCATCATCACCGATGTACTGTAGATGTTCTGGAGCCTCATCCTTTTCCAGTGCAGTCTGGATCAGTCCATGGCAAATGCTGGGACTGTGTTTCCACCCCGGGGCAGTTGATTCCAGGTGTACTGCACACCCTTCCAAGTGAAAGTGAATTTTGGCCTGCACTCTGCTGCCAAAGGAATGGAGAAGAAGGCGTTGGCAATGTCAGTGGTGGCATACCACTTGGTTGCCTTGGACTCCAGCTCATACTGAAGCTCCAGCATGTCCGGCACAGCAGCACTCAGGGGTGGTGTGACTTCATTGAGTCCACAGTAATCCACCGTCAGCCTCCACTCTCTGCTGGACTTACACACTGGCCATATGGGGCTATTAAAGGGTGAGTGGGTCTTGCTGACCACCCCCTGGGTCTCCAGGTCACGGATCATCTTATGTATAGGAGTCACAGAGTCTCGGTCGGTGCGGTATTGCCGACGGTGTACTGTTGCTGTGGTCATCAATACCAATTGTTCTTCAATCTTCAGCAGTCCCACAGCAGAAGGGTCCTCTGAGAGACCAGGTCCAACAAAAAAAGCCCAACAAAGCCCTTTTGGGTCTTTGAAATATCCACTCCTCAGGTAATTTATGCCAAGGATACATGGGGCCTCTGGGATAGTCACAATGGGGCATCTATGCCATTCCTTCCCAGTCAAGCTCACTTCAGCTTCCAGTACAGTCAGCTGTTGGGATCCCCCTGTCACCCCAGAAACAGAGATGGATTCTGCCCCCACGTATCTTGATGGCATCAAAGTACATTTTGCACCAGTGTCAACTAAGGCCTTGTATCTTTGTGGCTCTGATATGCCAGGCCACCGAATCCACACCGTCCAATAGACCCGATTGTCCCTCTCCTCTACCTGGCTAGAGGCAGGGCATCCCTAGTCCTGGTCATGGTACTCACTGCGCTCTTCTTGTATGTGAAACAGGAGCCAGGCCTAAAAGAGTTAACTGAGATATCTTGGCCTGCTAAGAAACCCCAATACCTGTTTTGCTAGAAGAACATTTTAGGAGCACTGGTTAATATCATGTTCTGTTCTGCTCACTGGACCAAAGGCCTTATTATAGAAAGAATAGGAGTAGTACACACACAGTAATAAATTAGGTAAACTAGATGCTTGAATAAGATCTAGAAGGCCCAGAGCCAGGATTTTGCAAGCTTGAAGAATTCAGGTCACCTAATTGAAGAGGTCAAATTGAGGAAGACGTCCATGGTGACCATCAGAGGGATGAAGGCTTGAGGAGAAGACCCCCAAAGTAGAAGATTGCGCATGTCTGGAAAGACTCTGCCCAGAGACTAGCCTTCTTATTAATATGTATAATAAATGATGTAACCATGTATCTAAAATGTATAAAATGGCTTAGTTTTGCACTTGCAAGTTGAGCAAGTTTGTCCAGCGCGAGCTGGCTTGCTCCCAACGTTGAATAAACAAATACCTTGCTGCTTAAAGATAAAAAAGTCTCTGAGCAGTTTTTCGGGCTGATTTTTCGGATTCATATGACCTGGAGGTCTCTTCAAGAGGATCAGACATATCATCATTCCTGTACCGTCTGGAGTCTTGCCCACGAGAGACGGGAGCAGAATTTATCCTTGAAGAGTTCCTTGTGGTACTTGTTCCTCTTTTCAATTCACATACCCGGGCTGCTAAGGAAGAGATGGGTTTTCCATCCCACTTCCTCATATCTTCTCCATGCTCATGGAGGTAAAACCATAGATTGCCATGTGGAGTGTACCCTCTGTCCTTAGCTGGGGGACGCCTGCTCCTGATAGCAGAGACTCTTGTTTGTCCTGGCGAGATATGGAAGATCCCTTCCTTAATTTCCTCTCTTAACTTCTGGTGTCCCTCTTCAGTCTTCTCTTCCAGGCTTCAGACATGTTCGGCCAGTTTGGTTTCCACAGATGAGACGTGGGCTCGTAATGGGGCGGTGACAGTGTCTTCATAAATCCTGAGTTTACTAACCAATGCACCCACCTTGTCCTCTCCCTCCCTCCATTGCAGCGTTGCTAAGTAGCGGGAATACATTTCTGGCCCAAGTCGTGCAAACTTTAACCACATCTGGGATGTGCACTGTACACCATCTGGACTTCTAGGGAATCTTTTGTCCTCTGAAAAGATTATCTCCAGTATGACTAATTCCCTTAAGCACCGGATACCTTGTTCCATCGTGTTCCACTGTCCTTGCTGTATGTGGAGGTCCTCCTCACAAAGATATCTCTCCCTCACACTGGACAACAGTCGCCGCCAGAGGTTGAGAGTTTCCTGCCTCCTTCCAATCCCCTGATCAATGACTACATCTCGAGACAGGGATCCCAGTTGCCTTGCTTCACTCCCATCTAGAATTGTATCGTTAGCCGTGGCATCCCAGATTTGGAGCAGCCAGGTCAGAATGGACTCATTCGCCTGTCGCGTGAACTCTCTCCGGAGCTCACGTAGCTCACCCAGGGATAGGGACCGAGTGATTATTTCTGGTTCTGTCTCCTCCGCTGGATGTGAAGGTCCTGCCTCTTTGTCATCATTCACTATATGAACTGATTTAGCCTTTGATTTCCTTTTCTGGACCGGGCAACTGCTATTGGTTTTGGTTGTCCTTCTGGCTCCTCGACGGTTTGTGTGGACATGGTGCTGGTTGAATTATTTCTTTTTCCCTCTGACTCAGCTGTGGTTTGGGTGGACGTGGTGCCTGTGGATTTGCTCCTTCTCTCTTCCCCCTGGCAGTGCTGTACCATGTCAAGTAGTGTCCGGTAGGCAGTGGCCAGGGCCCAGCAGGTTGCTGTGAGTTGGCCATCTCTGGAGCTGCCAGAGCATTTTTCCTTCACCAGTCTTATCATGCTAACAGGATCCTGCAGTTGTTCAGGGGTGAATTTCCAGATCATTGGAGGAGAAAACTTCTCCAAATACTGGCCGATGTCCTCCCACTTCCCGTGCCACTCAACATTATCCACTCTCAGGGCAGGCATCCAGACAACCTCCCTAGAAGGCCCTGTTCTGACCCTAAGCATGGTGGAGACAGTACAGAGCAGACAGAGCAACACTAACAATAACATTATGCTGACTTTAACATCAAAAGGGAACTCAATATTTTCAAAGACTGTTGTAGCAGGTCTGAAGGAGGAGAAGGAGCTGAAAGGCTGGAAACAAAATTCCCTCCTGTTCCCCCAAAAGGCTGGGTGCGATTTTTAATGAGGCCCCAGAGGTAGCAACCCAAACCAGGACAGGCAAACAAGACTGAATACACATTCACAATGAAACTCACTGCTTCTGATGTTATAATGACATAAACATAGTATATTAATAAAGCAATTTTGATCCCTCTCCCTGGTCTTAAAGAGAGCATCAAAATAGGCAAATAGTTCCCCATATGTGGAAATATAAACAGACTCAGATACAACATCCACGTGAATACATCAAGCAACATGGTGATCAGGGAGTTTCTGTATCCAAATACACAAACGCTTAAAATGAAATTGTGATTCTGACTTCTGTCTCGTGCCTCACATTGGGCGCCAGAAATGTGCGGGTTTAAAGGTAAACCAGCAGGGGAAATGAACTGTATTAGGGAGAGGTTCGAAGATATACTGAAGCTTGAAACCATGACACCGTTGAAAGCTTAACAAAAACCAAGATTTATTACCAAGAGGGTGACCAACAAAATGAACAAACCCAAAAGGGAGGAAGGAGGAGAGAAATAAGCCCCAGTTACCCAGCTGTTGCCCATAAAGGTATCTCACCAACCTAGCATGCCTATAATTACCCATAGCAGAAGCGGCATCCTTGGAGAGTCAGTAAGTTCACAAAACTGGCAGGTGTCCCCGCTGAAAGGGAACGTTGTCCTTGATGTGAAGTTCGCTCCCCTCCAAGAAAGCACTGTCTACTTTTATACAATTAACTGAGTGACCACAACCTCCCAGGCTGGTTTTAGCATAATTCAACACCAAAACAGCACCCTGGTGCCAGCAGTAACTCACCACAGATAGCTTGTATGATAGCTTGCATTGTTTGCATTTCTCTGACTGGATTCTAGGCCTTATCAGGGTAGACCATCCTGCCACACCAGGTCCTTCTGGATGGCATCCTGTCCTTCAGGAGTGTCAACGACACCACTCAGCTGAGTGTTATCTGAAAATGTGCTGAGGGTGCACTCAATCCCTCTTTCTATGTCATTAATGAAGATATTAAATAACACTGGTCCCAGTACAGACTCCCGAGGGACACCACTCATCACTGATGTCCATCGGGACTATGTGCTGTTGACCACTACCCTCTGGAAGTGACCGTCCAACCAATTCCTAATCCACCTCCCATTGAATCCATCTCTCTCCAATTTAGAGAGAAGGATGTTGTGGGGGACCATGTCGAAGGCTTTATATAAGTCCAGATAAATGACATCTGTAGCCCTTCCCTTGTCCACTGATGTAGTCACTCCATCGTAGAAGGCCACTCGGTTGGTCAAGCAGGACTTGCCATTGGTGAAACCATGTTGGCTCAAATCACCTCCCTGTCCTCCATGTGCCTTAGCACAGATTCTAGGAGGATCTGTTCCATGATCTTCCCAGACACAGAGGTGAGAATGACAGGTCAGTAGTTCCCAGGGTTCTCCTTTCTACCCTTTCCACTGCCTGTACATTTGCTTCTTTCCCTTTAGTTTGATCAGCAGTTCCCTACTCATCCATGCTGGTCTCTTGCCTTCCTTGCCCGATTTCTTGCTCCTGGGGATCACTAGCTCTTGCACACTATGGAAGACTTCCCTGAAGATCTGCCAGCTCTTTTCTGCTCCCTTATCTCTGATGGCAGTCTCTCAGGGGATCCTATTGACCAGCTCCTTGAAGAGCTGGAAGTTTGCTTTCCTAAAGTTCAGGGGCCTAACTTTACTCCTTACCTGACCCATGTCACTCGGGACTGTAAACTCCACCATTTCATGATCACTGCAACCCAGGTTGCCTCCAATCTTGATGTCCCTGATTAGCTCACTTTCATTGGTGACCATCAGGTCCAGTATTGCATCCCCTCTGGTAGGGCTGTCTATTACCTGGCTCAAGAAGTTATCCTCCATGCATGCCAGGAGTCTCCTGGATTGCCTACAGCTTGCTGTACTACTTTTCCAGCAGATGTTGGGGTGATTGAAGTCACCCTGGTCCAGGACCGGAGCCTGCGAGCACAATGCATCCTGTGGCCGGAGCAAGAAGGCTCTGTCAATAGGCTCCACTTGGTCAGGCAGCCTGTAGTAGACATCAACCACAAGGTTCCCTTTGTTGCCTGTCTCTGATTCCTACCCACAGGCTTTCAACTTGCTCATGGCTGTTCTTCAGAGACAACTCTTCACACTCAATCCACCTCTTGATGTGGAGGACAACCCCTTCACCTCTCCTTCCTCCCCCGGCTCTTCTGAACAGCCTGTAGCCGCACTCCAGTCATGGGATTCATCCCACCAAGTTTCAGTAATGGCAACAAGGTCATAACTTTCTAGCAGCACAGTGGTTTCCAACTCCTCCTGTTTGTTGCTCATGCCGTGTTGCATTGGTGCAAAGGCACCTCAGCTGGGCTGTCGACCGTGTCACCTTCCTAGAGGAACACCCCGTAATTCCTTTGAGATATTTCCCTGGTGTTTCCCTCTTGGCTTCTGGTACCAGATGAGTCCCTAGCTTGTCTCCATAAGATTGCAAGTGTGTTCCAGTGTGGCCAGCACATTTCAGAGTTGTAGGAGGCATGTCCAGGGATGCGGGGGAAGCACCCGGGGCAGAGAAGCCCAGGGACATGTGCGGGAATCTATACCCTCATTGGTTATATGGTCGCATGGTTTCAAGGGATAAAAAGAGCACCGAATTTAAATAAAATACTCTTTGGCCACAACCTCAGCTGGGAGCGGACTCCATTTCTTTATTATATAAAGAATTCCTACACAGAGTCACAGACAGAGGGCCCTCACAAGCACCCTGTCCCTCTAACCTTTGCATGTCATCCCACATCTTGCCAGGGACAAACCTGATAGTGTCTCCCTCCCCCATCACATCTAGTTTAAAGCTCTGTCAATGAACCCTGATAGTTCCCAAGCAAAGACTCTCCTCCCTTGCTGAGAAAGGTAAGTCCCCAGTGCTGCATAGGCCATTCCATTGTCAAAAAATCAAAAATTTGGGCAATGACATCAGCTGAGCAGCCATGTATTAATAGACTGGGAACTGTCTGTTTCTTTCATCATTGCTGCCTTCAACTGGAAGGAAAGAGGAGAATATAACTTGTGTACCGGATTCCCTTACCAACTGTCCCAAGGCCCTGAAGTCCTATTTGACTGCCCTCGGACTACGTGTTGCCACTTCATCACCCCCTACATTGAAGGTCAGTAATGAGTAGTAGTCTGAGGGCTGCACCAGGCTAAGAAGTTTCCTGTTGATGTCCTTAACCCAGGCCCCAGGGAGGCAACCAACCTCCTGTCATGGTTTAGGAATGGTATTCCCCAATTTAGCGTTCCTACCAAAACACTCCGAACCCCATGCTGCTCACTCCCCCCTTCCCCCTCCCCTGCAGCAGGATGGAGAGGAGAAGAGGAGGCTGTTCCAACCCGCTTAGGTACAGAGAGGGAAAGTGTACCTCTATCTGTAAATGCGGGAAGGAATTTTAAGTTTGAATATACCCAAAAATGAGAATAAGACACAAACAAGGTCAAATATTGGTATCCAAAACAACAATTCAACTTTATTAACTATAAGAGAGGCAGACAGAGAAAGAAGGAAAAATAGAGAAAAGTGGAAAAAACTAAGAACAATTATTAGAAGCACAGGAAAGAATATTGCCACCACCAGGATCTAAATGCTGGATCTTGTCCTGGGGGGGGGGGGGGGGAAGATCTCCATCGGTTCATTCTCCAGTCTTTTGTCTCTGCAGCATGAGTGGAGTTCCTGCAGGGTTCCCGCCTTGGATCTTCCACACGGCTTGCCCAATCTCCAGGCATGTCTTCGATCTCTCCCCCCAGGCATGTCTTAGGCATTTGCTTACATAGGGTCGGAGGTGGCAATGCCTTACAGCAGATGGTAAAAATGTAGCAACAACACGTTTAACATGCACTGCATGAAGGTGCTGCTGTAACAGTCAAGACAATTCACTTCTTGCAGTTTGAACAAAGACAAACAGAGGGCAATGACGAAGTATGCTCTGCTTCTACCAGTTCTTTACACAGTCACAAAAGGTAAAGATTATGACTTGAGATAAGAGCAATTTACTGGAAACAGAAATGAGAGAACAAACAGTAACAGCAGTAGTATTAATAATAGTGTACAAGAGGCGAACAATTCACACATGTGTTCACCCCTGTGGAAACCCATCATAATACCCAACCACTCCCTCTGCTACTCTACACAACCGGGAAGTGACCCCTTCCCCTGTTCCCAGTGGTATAGAATAACCTCTGTGTCTTACCCACGCCCCCTCCTGGCTGCTGCAAAAATTAACCCTGTCCTGACTGGAACCAGGACATTATCCACCCTTTATTCTTTATCATCGACATCATGCCCAGATCCTATGCCTTCCAACTATATATATATATATATATATATATACATGAGCACAGGTATTATTTCAATGGCCATCCCTAAAAGATGTCTGTTGAGTTCATTTAGTCCATGATTGTGGGTTCTATCTGTCCTAGATGTCTTCCAGGGCAGGAGGGCTGGTGTGCTGTTGGCTGGTTGCAAGTTGCATCAGGAGCTTACACCTGCCATATCTGGAGCAGTCTATCTTCATTGACCATGGTAGTTATGGCATACAGTGGGAGTGTCATTCAGCAACCAATATCATACAATCCAACATTACAGACTGTTCTCACCCAAAAATCAAATCCCCTTGAGGTACACATTGTGTTTCCCTGTCCTTCTGCATTACCCACCAAGTGCACCCAGACCCTTGAGCAAAAACAATCCCATGGATGGGTTTGCCTTTGCTTCAGGCAGGACTAATCCAAACTGTCTTTCCTAACATATTTCTCAAATGCACCACAGGGGCTTTACCCGCTTCTACAGTATGCAGAGAGTATTGGGCAGGGCTATCTTGATTGGTAGAGCCTCTAGTGTTAACTAACCAGGTTGCCTCTGCTAAATGTAGATTCTGATGTCTGAAGGTCCCACCACCCATTGCTTTCAATGTGGTTTTTAACAGTCCATTGTACAGTTCAACTTTCCCCAGAGGTTGGTGCATGATAGGGAATACAATATACCCACTCAATCCTGTGCTCTCTGGCCCAGCTGTCTATGAGGTTATTTTTGAAATGAGTCCTGTTGTCTGACTCAGTTCTTTCTGGGGTGCCATGTCACCACAGGACTTGCTTTTCAAGGCCCAGGGTGGTGTTCCGGGCAGTGGTGTGAGGCACAGAGGCTTTACCTGCTTGGCCTGCTTGATTGCAATGCATGTTTTACAGTTATGGATAACCTGGGAGATAGCATTCATGGTTAAGTCCACTAAGTGCAGACTTGGCAACAAGGACATGCCTTCCTTAATATCCAAAGGAAATTCTGAATTCTCAAAAGATGTTGTAACAGACCTGAAGGAGGAAACGGGGGTAAAAATCTGGGGAAAATCATCCTTCCCTGTTTCCCCCCCCAGACTGGGTACCATTTCTAATGGACTCCCACAGGTAGTGCCCAAGGTAAGGGTAGGAGAGCAACACTGAATATACATCCCAAATGACCATCATTGCCCTTGATGTTATCATATCATAAGCTGGTATTACACAGTACAGCAACAAAGCAATCCTGATCCCTCTCCCTGCTCTGAAAAAGAACACCGTGAGGAGCACATATGGGAATATATACAGGTTTAGATACCACACCCACATGAACAGACCAAGAAGCATTGTGACAAGTAGCTCTGTACCTAATACAACAAATGCTTAGATCAAATTTGTTTCCAACCCACTCTGGGCAGATCTGTTGTTATCTCAAACCTTCATGCCTCACACTGGGCACCAAATAAGGCTGTCATAGTTTAGGAATGGTATTCCCCAATTTAGTGTTCCCACCAAAACACTCCAAATCACACGCCGCTGTAGAAAAAAGTCCTCACTCTGCATCATTTGCGGTGAATGAATCCACGGGAAACAGATTTTTGTCCAGGAAGAACTCTCTTGTAACTTTATTATTCCATACCTATATACAGACTCGCTACCGACCCTGGGTCCAAGCTCTCCAGCCAGCCAGATGTCTCCTTATCTCCCCACATACCACATACACCCATGTGACTGCTTCCAACCACAGAGAACAACTATGCTTCAAGCGGCTTTCCAGCTTGACCTTGAGATTCTTTTCACACACACACTTAGCTCTGACTAGCTCAGGACCACAACATCCTTGCTTCAGTATTTTCTTCTTCTTCTTTTATCATACAGGTGGCTGGTGTTGTCCTACATGCCACTGGCTCAGTCCCCTGTCCCCCCTACCCTGGAGTGGAGTATAGGAGGCACAAAAGGTAAAGATCACTGTTTGAGATAAGAACAATTTACTGGAAACAGAAATGAAATAAGAAAACAAACAGTAACAGCAATCTTAATAATAGAGTGTACAAGAGGTGAACAATTCACATGTGTGTGCTCACCCTCACGGAAACCCCTGACAATACCCGACCGCCCCCTCTGTCATGCTGCGCAACCCAGAAGTGACCCCTTCCCCTGTCCCTGGAAAATGAAGTGAGGTGGTATAGAATAACCTCTGGGTCCTAGCCATGTCCCCTCTTGGCTACTGCAAAAATTAACCTTGTCCTGGCTGGAACCAGGACATCTCCTTATGAGTTGGGCCCAGTCGGCATATTGGGCCCACTGTTCTCCTTAGAAGGTAATTGTCTACAACTATAACCTGTTTTTTCTTCCTCTTGGTAGCAGCTGTAATATGGGGGTTGATCTTTCTTACTGAAGTGACACCTCTGGTGTAAACGAACCTTCATCCTCTTCATCCTTTTGAATCCGAAAAATCGGGTATAATGAACTGCCCAGAGACTTTGATCTTTTGAGCAGCAAAGGTATTTATTAGCAGCGCTGGGAGCAAGCCAGTTATTGCTGGAAAAAACTTGCTCAAAGGCTTCTCACAAAATCAGCAGTTTTTATACAATTTTCAGATATGATTAAATGCATATTCAAGTGATTACAACATCTATTCATACATATTGATAACAGGCGGAGTATAGGTGGAGCTCAGATGGAGCTTGGGGCGGTGCTTCTCTTGGCCCTCAATTCTGGGGGTAGTTCCGCCCTTCCTCCCATGGGGCTGGGGGCTTATCTTCATCAGCTTGACCCTTCTTCCTTTCCATTGTTCTTGACCCGCTCACTCAAGCTTGGAGAAAGCCCTGGCTCCTGGCCTATTTCTCCTATTCAAATGTCTACTTTATCTTACTGCATCCTAATTTATTGCCTCTAGGCCTATTACATGTACTTCTACCATTCTGTTAAGCTTTGGTCCAGTAAGTAGAACAGAACAAGCACAGATTGTTTTGGATGTAAGTAACTTGTTAGCAGACCCAAGTTTCTTAGTTAACTCTTTTGGGCCTATCCTCCTGTTTCACTTTGGCTGATCTTCCACATACAAAGCCTCATACCTATTGTGCAGGACAACCCTGGATGTAGGGACAGACTGGTGAATGAGAGGCTGGAGAGCAGCCCTGCAGAAAGAGATCTGGGGCTCCTGGTTGATGGCAAGTTGAATGTGAGTCAACAGTGTGCCCGGGCAGCCAGGAGGGCCAACCGTGTCCTTGGGTGCATCAGGCACAGTATTCCCAGTCGGTTGAGGGAGGTGACTGTCCCACTCTGCTCTGCACTGGTGCGATCTCACCTTGAGTACTGTGTGCAGTTCTGGGTGCCACAGTATAAGAAGAATATAAATCTATTAGAGAGCATCCAAAGGAGGGCCACAAAGATAGTAAAGGGTCTAGAGGGGAAGCCATATGAAGAGTGGCTGAGGTCACTTGGTTTGTTCATCCTGGAGAAGAGGAGACTGAGGGGACACCTCATTTTAGTCTTCAACATCCTCATGAGGGGAAGTGGAGGGGCAAGTACTGATCTCTTCACTCATTATATTAGGAAAAAGTTTTTCACTCGTAGGGTGATTGAGAACTGGAACAGGCTCCCCGGGAAAGTGGTCACAGCACCAAGCCTGTCAGAGTTCAAGAAGCATTTGGACAATGCTCTCAGACACATGGTGTGATTCTTGGGGTGTCCTGCACAGGACCAGGAGTTGGACTCTATGATCCTGATGGGTCCATTCCAACTCAGCATATTCTATGATTTTATGATGTGCTCAGGATGTCAGTAAACAAAGGTTTGGAGTCTAGCCTTTTCATGCTACGGAAAACATGATTAAGTGGCACTGACATTAAACCAATGATGTCAAATATTGTAGCAAAATACACTTATTCGTGTCTGAATACTGTTGCTAAATGATGTTCCCACCTTGATCTTCAAGCACTCAATAAATGATCCACCAGAGACCTGTCACCTATCAGCTTTCCATCAAATGGATAGATTTTACTAAACTGTATTTATAAGATTAAATGTTGATGTTCAGTATTTGGCTCATAAGTATATTGAGGACACTTAAATCAACATAAGTGTGCTCAAGTGCCCTGTGATACTGTTGCCTGAAATTGAAGGAATAAATTCTCTGGACAATTTTAGTATAGAAAGGTAGAGAGCAGTTCCTTTAATTAAGGCCTTAAGGTGCACAAAATTACATATTGCACACACTGCATGGCATAGGTTTCACAATTTTATAACAATAGCTAATTATCATATCTAACCATCGCATAATGGATACACCCATCCCGAAAATTGTTCGTCCCCCAGGCCCTGCCTCAGGCCCTCCCTCAGACCCTCCCTCAGTCCCACCTCCCCGAATTGGGTGGGTGGTCTTCTTCAACCACCTCTTCCTCCACCTTCCCCTTCATCAGGGTCTTCTGTCCTGCTTGGAACTATTTCAAGGATTCTGGGCCTTCTGAATAGTTTTGACTAAAGTTACATCAGACAATGTGCCGGTTATATCTTGTTCTTGTACACTCTACAAACTAGATGTTCTTTAGCTTGCTAAAACTCTCTATCTATTGAAATCCTTGACAAGGAATATTAAACAGTATTTCTGGAATTTAGTGCAAAACATATTTAATTAAAAGTTCTATCCTAAAAGTGCTAAAAAACTACATTAAAAATCTATAGTGTTATTGTCGCAGCAGTCGAAAGTAAAGAAAAAAAATATGAACAGTCTAGTACCGAGCAAAGTACCAGTCTCTTTATTATTTCCCACGAGTCTTTTTACATCCCATGTTAGTAGCAAGCAGCAGTTTTAGAAGGTAAGCAAGTAACTGTATTTTAATTGGCTATTATTTGTTACTGATATTTTTGGCAAAGCTCAAGGCTAAAATTGAAGTTCTCACAGCACCGAATCTAAGCACTCCACAGTTGTCTTCTTTTCGTTAGGGCTGCGTACATACCCCTCCTATCTCAAGGATACACCTGTAAATTTCCCAGGTCAATATCTTCTCCCAGAGAGCTAACAGACCCGCTGCCAACCCTGACAATTCCCTCTCTTTGTATTTGTGAGAGAAAGACTGCCTGTGCCGTCTTCTGGAGGGCCCTTTCCAAACACGACACAAAACATGTCAATATCGCAAGCACAACTACAACTATTACCAAAACTAAGACCCCCGTCTTGAGTAAGGACATTAACCAACCCAAAAGACCCCAACCAGACAACCATCTTTCCAAGCCAAAAAATCCAGTTTCCTGTCTGATCTTATTTGTCTGTTCTTGTAGAGCGGCAATTTGTTTATAAATGGATGCAGAATGATCTGAAATATTTAAACAACACATGCCTTCAAATTCCTGACATCCATGTCCATTTGCTAGCAGTAAAAAATCAATTGCAGCATGGTTCTGTAGTGTAGCGTGTCATACGCTATCTACATCAGTGGCAAGTTTATAAAGTGTGTCTGAGGTCAAATTTGCTTGCTTAGTAATCCAGCATGCCAAACTATTAATTTGTTTCAGCGCCTTTGCTGAGGCGACTTGTGGCAAAAATAAAGAGGCAGATATAATAGGTGTTTGACTCCATAAAGTTAATGTATCACTACATTTAGAACTAAGGGTCAGTGATCGTTTAGTTAGGACATGACTGTAAATATGTGAGTGATTTAATAAAAACTTCTCCGTGGGTGTAAGCAAACCTAGTCTGCCAAAGGTGCAGGGTCCCCCTACGGGCATCGCTGGAATACCTGGCCATGCCTGATTGCCACAGATCAAAAAGTATCCTTTCGGGAGCCGACTAGCAACTGCCACACCATATGAGGGCCGAGCACGTCTATACAAGCACCAGGCAGATGCATTCCAGTAAAAGGGCATATCTGGAGATACATCTTGCAAAGCGGTCCCTGCACCATGAAGGAAATCATATCCCTTAGTATAATTAAAGTAAAAGTAAGCAGTAGTAGTTACCTGTGGAGGTTTTACCCCACTAAAAATTCAGTCTCTAAGCTTCCCCCTCAATTTACCTCAACACCGAAGAGAAATTTTCAGGCAGGCACAACTCAGTATAGGGAAAGGGGATATATATACATTTATTCCTATACAAAATAAATACTGTACAAACTAAAAGCAATTATATATACACAATATTAACACACTTCTACCACCCCTTCGAACCCCTCCCACAATCAGTTCAGGAGAAGCCCTCAGGCTGATAGTTAAGCAGTCTTTCTCTCATTGGGGTATCAGGGAGAAGGGTTTCTCTGATCACCCCCCACCAACCTCCAGCTCTTTGCTGAGGTCTTCTCTTCATCATGAAGTCCAAGAAGATAGCTCTGAGTCCTTTCTCCTTGGTTCCGTGCCATCTCTGTTGTGTCACTCTCTCTCTCCCTCTGTTCCGTAGCTGCTGTAGTTCAGCTCAGCTTATCACATGCACGCGTCCTGGAATTCATTCCTCCTCCGTCAGTTTTCAGCTGCCCCCTGTTTAAATCACTGCAGGGGCAACTCCTGAGCCCTTTGGCCCGTCTCCAACTTTTGCCTGGAGTTCTTCCAGCTCTGCATATTGCAGCTGCTTCTCCAGACCCGGAACACCCCTGGGCCCGTCTCCTGGCTCAGCTTCAAATACTAAGCCTTGCATCCACTCCCACCTACAGTGGGGGGAAAACCCCCCCAGCTTAGCTACAGGCGTTCGATCTAGTTATAACTGTCCCAAACACTCCGCAGTCTGGCTATGGGAGGGGGAAGAGGGCCTGGCAGAAGGTCTGCCTCTCCCTCTTACCTCAGCGGTTGTGAGTCTCTCTCTCACAACACACACACACTCCTATATGCTGCCTTCAGCTCCAGCTTGGCCAGGGTCGTGGGTTGGGGGCCCTGTCCACCCCTCGACTTCTCTCTCTTTCTCTCTCACACACACAGACTGCCTGCCAACAGTTTCCGGTTGTTGTGTATATCTAATTTTTACAGGAGTGAACAAGAAGAGCTGCTCAGGGTGAACTCTCCTGGGACCCAATCACCTCTAGGCCTCTAGACCCCCCGGCTCTCGGGGGGGGGGCAACTCAAACCAAGACAGTACCCATAATATCTAATTCTTGCGGTGTGATGCCTACTGGTAGTTTAGTCAGCCAAGCAGATACATTTGTAATGCAGTTCAGTGCTGAAGAATAGCAAGCCTTTCTAGCCCAATATTGTGGTTGCATAACATTAGAAACGAGTTTCACTGAATCAGAGTTATTTACAGGTGCCCCAATAAGGCACGTGTGGAAAGGCAGTTCAGGTTGCTTGAAGGAGGCACAGAAGGTGGTTTGGTTTAGAGCATTCATCAGGGTCACCCAGACGTTGTGGCTGTTCCATGGACTGAGTCGTTCAAGCTGTTTTCTAAAGGAGTCATCACTGCTGGTTCCTTTGAGACAGAATAGGAACCCACTGCGGTCCAGCATCTGTAGAAACACAAGCATACCCCTTTCCCCAGGTTATTAGTTGATGTGGACCTGACCATTGTCCAGACACCAAGTCCTGCACTTGGACAGGAGCAGGAATGGTTACAGGTTGAGATGATACCAGAGAAGAAAAACATAAAAATAGAACAGGAAAGTGGGAATCCTGAGGAAAAGTCAAGAAATTCAAAACATAGATAGCCTTGTCTAGACGGGTCTGGGCAGAAGCACCCTGCATTCCCCTTTTCTGTTTTTGAAGCAGGTGCTTCAGAGAGCCATGCACGTGTTCTACAATAGCTTGCCCAGTGGCAGAATGAAGGATGCCAGTAACATGGGATACCCCCCAATCACTCAGAAAGGTTTGAAATCTCTGAGAGCTATAGGCCGGGGTGTTATCAGTTTTCACTTGTGATGGAACGCAATTCAAACAATCCAGGAGCTGTTTTATGAGATCTGAAAGGTAAAAACAACCATTCAAGGATGTGGAGAGGATCTTCCCAAGTCTCATTCCATTGAACAAAGATCCCACAGGGAGAAACCTGATCTATGAGGACAAAAAGCTGAATGATTTGTGACAGATCAATACGATAGGCGAAGTGTTCTGTTAACAATGCTTCTACCTGATGGATGGTTTGAAATGCTTCCCGAGTCAAAGATCGTTGTTCCAGTGGATCAGTAGAATTTTTGAGCAGTGCAAAAAGAGGCTGCAGTTGTGAATTAGTTAACCCCAAATAAGGGCGAATCCAATTTAATGAACCAACTAATTTTTGGACATCAGTGATGGTACGAATAGATATGTCTAATTGAACAGGCTGAGGTGTCACTGTTTGAGCAGTAACTAGGAAACCCAGATATTTCCAGGGCTCTGCATGCTATACCTTTTCTGGAGCAATGATAAGGCCAAATGACTGTAATGACTGTTTTGCTGCATCAGCCACTGCTATCAATTCGTCTTTGTGCACTGCTGAAAAGAGAATATCATCCATAAAATGATAGCAGAAACAATTTGGGAACTGGCTTCTAACAGGAGACAAAGCTTGTGCTACAAACCACTGGCAAATGGTTGGACAATTTTTCATTCCCTGAGGTAAAACCTTCCATTGATATTGTTTGGAGGGCTCTGCATGATTAACAGAAGGTACTGTAAAGGCAAATTTTTCTTTGTCATTGTCAGCTAAAGGAATAGTGAAAAAGTAATCCTTTAGATCAATTACTATGATAGGCCAGTCGAGAGGTATCATTGTGGGCAATGGAAGCCCAGGCTGCAGAGCTCCCATCGTTGTCATGACAGCATTAACCTGTCATAAATCATGCAATAGTCTCCATTTGCCAGATTTCTTTTTGATTACAAACACGGGAGTGTTCCAGGGGCTATGCAATGGTTCTATATGACCAGCAACCAGCTGTTCTTGCACAAGCTCCTGCAGGGCTTGTAACTTCTCCTAGGGTAGGGACCACTGTCCGATCCACACTGAAGTATCTGTTAACCATGTTAATGCCAGTGTGGGCTGCTTGACGCCCTGCATCGCAGCAGCCCCCGTCAAAAATCCATCGTGATTCTAACTCCCCACTGAGCCAGACAGTCTCTTCCCCACAAAGTTAGGGGGGCAAGGGTGACATATGGTCTCACGGTTGCAACTTGCTCTTCAGGATTGCAGATTAGGATAAAATGAGCTGCAATGCTACTTTGAGCAGCTCCCCCCAGTCCCACAACACCCAGATCAGAAGATACCAGAGGACAGGAATTTGACCAGTGATACAGGGAAATGATAGTGACATCGGCCCCTGTATCAAGCAACCCCATCACCTTAACAGTAGAAGGCGAAGCTTTTCCGTTGTGCAGTTCACAGATCATCTGTGGACGTTTGTGGGACACAGTCTGTGACCAAAATACTTGCAGAGGGCCTGTTGATCCAAATCCTCCAGTGTGTCTCTCTCGGTCTTCTGTCCTGGGAACACAGCTCACAAAAGGCACAAGTTGAGCAATGCGTGTTCCTTTTGGAATGGTCACAGGTGGGTAGGGGGTAGAGACCATAGCACAAATTTGTCCCGTATAGTCTGCATCGATAACCCCGACATGAACAATTATCCCAGCAATCGTACTACTTGAACGCCCAATTAATAAGGCACTCAGTCCCTGACCGATAGGTCCTTTAACATGTAGGGGAACTTTGACAACATCTGTGGTAGAAATTGTCACTGTGCCGGCGGTGGATACATCCATGCCGGCTGCTCCGCTGGTCCTCCCGGTGAGTTGATCGCAGAGGGGAACACCAGAGGAGCTGCATACGGATTATGCTGAGCCAGTGAAGGTATTTGTGTCTGAGCATGCCTCACTTTGCTGTTTCCCTGCAGGGGTTGGCCATTAGCATTAATTTTGGATGGGCAGTGTTTTGCAAAGTGGCTGGGCTTCCCACGGCAATTACAATGGATGCCCGGGGGATTAGGTAAAACCTTTTGCTTTCCCTCATTACCTCTAAGAGGGCAATTAGCTTTAACACATCCTTCCTTTTTGCAAGTGAAACAGCAAGGAGTAGGGCGTAGCACCGCTGCAAGAGCAGACATTTTATGCACCACGCTACCTACTTTTGAACATGTTGAGACCATATCAGTGACCAATGGGTCTCCTGGCAGTGTTTCTATGATTTTCTGGCAGTCCTCATTTGCATTATCTTTTGCTAACTGCTTTAGGAGCGTTTGACACAGAGTTTCATCATCTACTTGTTTCTCTAATGAGACTGCGATACGCTCGACAAACTGCAAAAATGGCTCTTTCACCCCCTTTCACTGTGGTATACTGAGGATGACAGGAAGCAAGCTCCATGGTTTTGATCAAAGCTAACATTCCCACCTGCTGACACTGTTGTAGCACAGCAGGATCCCACTGGGCTTGTAAATCAGGATTACTGAAAAAGTTTTTTCACATCAATACCTCTACTCCTACTGCCAATCTCGGATCCCCTGCAGGAAGCCTCATATTTTCCATTGCTGTGCACTCTGCCTGTTTTAACCAATTAGCACTAAACACTTGGTATTGCACAGGTTCAAATAAAACTTGAGCTAGATACTCGATGTCATAAGGGGCTAATAAATCAGCATTAATTATGCGAAGCACGCGCATAACTTCGGGAGAATTTACTCCATATTTGGTTACATACATTTGTAAATCTTGAATAGCCTTCCAAGGAAATACACAATGCTCATCTTGCCTGCCAGAATTAGGGGCAGTTTTTAACACTGGGTAAGCTTCTACTCCCGAATCCATCCCTGGCCCAAGCACAACCTCATCTACAGCTTTTGAGGGGTGCCCGACCTTTTCCAACAGATCCCAATTCCCCCGTTCTGTAGCCTGTATACGTACGACCTCCCAAAACCTTCTAGGGTTATGCGGCAACACTGTAACCGTTGCTGGTGGCAAAGTCCACGGGTCAGCTAATGACCGCGTCTTACGGCAAGAAGACCCCCCACGAATAGGTTGTGAGACTCAACTACAGACGGAGGCACTTTCGGCTTCCTGCATGTTTGCATCCTCTGCTGGGGGGGCTGATGTTGACTGATATGACCCCCGCTAGGCACATCTTCACTATCGTCCTCCTCCAGCAAGGGAGCAGAGGAAGCAAGCTTTTGTTTGGCTTAGTATTCCTCTACAAGCTCCATAGCAGTCTTATAGCAGCGAGGGGCTATCTCAGTAGGCGATCTACACTTGCAAGAGGTGTGCGTTAGCTCTTGGGGTGAGGGATAGCAAACTTTCAGAGTTTTCTGAGCTTTCGGAGCCAGGCTAGTGGTTTTAGTAGATGAAGTCAGACCCCACACCATTTTTAACTTGTCCGCTAAAGCTCCTAATTCGTCATCAGAGGGAGAGGTAGCAGACACCGGCGCCGGTGGCAGGGGATGAAGCTCCCTCCTCCCTTTCATGTTCCTCCGTGTTTACCACAGGCGCTGTTTCAGAGACTGCGTGTCTTCCGAAACTTGCTCATTAAGTCAGTCTGTTAATTACCAGATGCCAAGTGGTAGGCAAACCTTCCGTCCCTTTAGCACCTTTCTGAATCTCATCCCACAACTTGTCACCCACCTTTTACCAGGTGGATACACTGAATGCAACTACGGAGTTAGCTTCAAATCCTTGCTTTCGGCACCATAATAGCAGGTACCACAAAGTGTAGTCATCAATATCTATGCCTTTACGCTTTAAGAGATGCTTCCAGGAGGATAGCACCATACTTTCCTCTTTAGACATTTGATTTCCCATTATCAAAATCCTCAATCTTGGGGGCTCACCTTTTACCAGGTGTCTATTTCTCTTTGTCCGGACTTGGCAGCAGTCCCCGTTGCTCTTTAGCTATGCCAAGCTCCGCCACCACCCGTACCTCGCCCCACAGGTGGCCTCTCTCTCGGAGAGTACCTCGGAGGTCCCCGACGAACTATCTAGGAGATCACCTGCCAAGGTCATCAGTAAACTTCTGGAGATCACGTCGATCACGTAACACATCCAGGGGTTCACCATTTGTTATTGTTGCGGAGGTCGAAAGTAAAGAAAAAAAATACATAGTCTAGTACCTAGCAAAATACCAGTCTCTTTATTATTTCCCATGAGTCTTTTTATATCCCATGTTAGTAGCAAGCAGCAGTTTTAGAAGGTAAGCAAGTAACTGTATTTTAATTGGCTATTACTTGTTACTGATATTTTTGGCAAAACTCAAGGCTAAAATTGAAGTTCTCACAGGACCGAACCTAAGCACTCCACAACTGTCTTCTTTTCGTTAGGGTTGTGTACATAACCCTCCTATCTCAAGGATACACCCATAAGTTTCCCAGGTCAATATCTTCTCCCAGAGAGCTAACAGACCCGCTGTCAACCTTGACACTATAGTATATAGATTCTAAGGCATACATGGAGGATGTAACTTCTACTTTCAGATGAAAGTGCTCAGCACCCTTATTCTAGTGTTTGCAGTCAATAATGGTGAAGAATAAAAAGGATGGCCGTGTCCAAAGAGTTACAGTCAATAGCTCAATGTCCAAGTGGAAACCAGTAATGACTGGTGTCCCTCAGTGGTCTGTACTGAGACCAATAGTATTAAATATCTTTGTCAGTGACATAGATAGTGGGATTGAGTGCACATGGATCAAGTTTGCAGATCATAGAATATGATGACACCAAGCTGAGTGGTACAGCTGATTTGCTCAAGGGAAGGAATGCCATCCAGAGGGACCTTAACAGGACTGAGAAGTGGGTCCATGCAAACCTCATGAAATTCAACAGGGTGCAAGGTCCTGCACCTGGGTTGGGGCAAACCCCAATATCAATATAGGCTGAGGGATGAATGGATTGAGAGCAGCCCTGCAGAGAAGGACTTGGGGATACTGGTGGATGAAAAATTGGATGTGAGACAGAAATGTGTGCTTGCAGCCTAGAAAGATAATCTGTCTTGGGCTACATAAAAAGAAGTGTGGCCATCAGGTCAAGGGAGGTGATTCTCCCCCTCTACTCTGCTCTCATGAGACCCAACCTGGAGTACTGTGTCCAGCTTTGGCCCCCTCAGCACAAAAAAAATACATGTTAGAGCAAGTCCAGAGGAGGGCCATAAAAATGATCAGAGGGCTGAAACACCGGTCCTATTGATGCCTTAGGATTCTTAAGATTTTGTAGCATATAGATTTTTAACATAGCTGTATAGTTTCTAACACTTTATTATAGAAGTTAGCACTTAGTAAACTCCTTTATCATGCTTCATATCAAATTCCTGAAATTCTTCCAGTTTTGTTTAATGTTCTTTTCAAGGAAAATATTTTAGTGAGTACATCTTGTTTGGGACATGTACCTAGGAAGATATCATTGTAGACAAAGCAATCTAGAAGGCCCAAAGACCTTGGAGAAGTTCCAAAGAAGGCATGTGATGTTGAGGGTGATGATGGTGAAGAAGAAAGGGGTCTTGAGACCTCTGACTCAGTTCTGGGAAGGCATGCTGAGGGGTGGACCTGAGGGAGGTTCTGGGGGTGGACAATTTTCAGGTTGGATGTATCCATTAGATATGATAATTAATTAGAGTTATAAAATTGAAGGATTCCTATGCTACATCGTAGACTTCTGTATTTAGTGTGCCTTAAAGCACTTTAAAGACTGGTCTCTATATTAATATTGTCAAGAAAGTTCTTTTCTTCCATTTTAGGCATCACCATGAAGAAAGGGACCCCTGGTGGCCTAGTGGTTAGCATGCAGGACTCTCACCTCTGCGACCCAGGTTCAATTCCCCAGTCCCCCGGGCAGATGGAGCTCGTTAGCCCTGTGAGGCCATCCATCTATGAGAAGGTCACTCTAAACAAACCTACGTCCTGAGGACCTCACTGCCATTGTCCAAGCTTGCTTGGCCCCGGCAGATGAACCTTAGGATTAAAGGGTGGGCTCAGTTCAGCGCATGCTGTGTCTCACCTAAAAAAATCCATTGCGCAGGCTGGAAAGGTAAAAGACCTTTCCCAAAATCTTCGTTCGCGAAGACTGGCCATTATTATTATTATTATTATTATTATGAAGAAAGGTTGAGATAGTTGGGATTGTTCAGCCTGGAGAAAAGAAGGCTCTGGGGAGACCTTACTGTGACCTTTCAATACTTAAAGGGAGCTTATAAGAAAGACGAAGAAAGACACTTTACCAAGACCTGTAATGACAGGACAAGGGGCAACAGTTTTAAACTGAAAGAGGGTAAATTTAAATTGGAAATAAGGAACAATTTTTTTTTTATGATTCGGGTGGTGAGACACTGGAACAGGTTGTGGATGCCCCATCCTTGTGAAGTGTTCAAGCTTGAGTTGGATGGGGCTTTGAGCAACCCGATCTAGTGAAAGATGTCCCTGTCCGTGGCAGAGGAGGTTGGACTAGAAGATCTTTAAAGGTCCCTTCCAACCCAAACCATTCTATGACACTATGATGTCTGTTTTTTTTTATGGATGTATTAAAAACAGGAGAAAAAGACCAAGAAAATGAGCAGTGGAGCCCAGCCTAGATTTAAGATGGAGTTTACTCATTAGAAATCAAAGGTGTTATATTGATGAATAACAGGAGCAAAGTTCCAAATAACAAGGTAAAGAATAAAGCGGTTAAACAATGGAAGCATTAAGCAGAGGGATGTAGAAGACATAAAACTGATGGCTTAAGTTCTTGATGGGGGGAAATCTACAAAAATAAGACCCTTCTTATCCAGGATGTTTAATGATGAGACAACAAACCCCCAGTTTTGACTGGTTCTATGGTAAGAACATGCCCCAGCGATGAACTTTTGCTCATAATACTAAAAAACACCCCCCTAGCCAGATGCCCCCTGCCCACAAAAAGACCACTACTCACTAAGCATGTGCCATTATTTCTTGGGACACTGTGCCTTTAAATTGAAGAGGAGAAAGGACAAGCCAATAGCAACTTAGCTAAGTAGCAATTAAGTAAGATATGCTAATAGCCTAAGATTGTAACTGTATAAGTATGCCTGCTGTATAAGCACCCCTTTCTGCTCAGAATTATAAATAAATACCTTGACTCTGTGTTTGGATTGACCTCTTGCACACCAGGTGAATGAACACATTTTGGGAGAACAATATCATCAGAGCTTACAATTTCAAAACTGGAGAGGTGTGATGGGTTAGACTTGGCTAACAGCTAAACTCACACCCAGCTGCACACTTGCTTCCCCTCTCCTGTGAGATGAGGTAAAGATAGGAAGAACAAGAAAGAGAAAGCTTGTAGGTTGAGATAGATTGCTTGCTAATTACTGTCATGGGCAAAACAGACTTGACTTGGGGATAATTAACTTAATGTATTGACAAAATAAATAATTACTAATTTGGGTAGTGGGAAACAAAAAGACAAATGTTAAAACAACACCTTTCCTTCCCCCTTTCCCAGTCTGTCACAGTCCATTTGGATCTCTCAAATTTACAGGGCAACATACTCTGTAAATTAAACTTTATTTTATGAGCTCACTAGAAAAAATAAAACCAGACACATCAAACAAGGGTTCAGTCTCCTTTGTACATAGTCTAACATGTAAATTCACTAATTCATCACTTCATTGATTCATGAAGCTTCTAAGTCACAAATTTTATAATTCCTAATTTCTTACTTGTGCACCTATGAACAAAATAGTTACCTAGATGACAGTGAGAGTGCTTATTCTTCCTCCTCCATCACAGCGTAAAACATTCCGTGCAGGCATCCCTTATACCACATTGGAAAGCATGAAATCCATTTGCTGTTGGATCTGCTTCAAAAGCTTTTGGGGTAAACTGATGCATTTATACCTTCCAGCTTGGAAGTTGTTGTGGTTTAATCCCAGCCAGCAACCAAGCATCACGCAGCCACTCGATTACTCCTCCACCAGTAGGATCTGGGAGAGAATCAGAAGGGTACAAGAAAACTCATGGGTTGAGATAAAGACAGTTTAATAGGGAAAGCAAAAGCTGTGCACACGAGCAAAGCAAATCCACAGTCTCTGGTGTAATAACATCAAAGGTACCGAAGAATTTTTGGGATGTGTATTCCATGTTGGTTGTCCATCCTGGTCTAGATTGTTATCTCTGGGGGTTTGTTGATAATGTCACTCAGTCTGTAGGAGGAACAAGGGAGGGTGACTTTTCCCAGACTTTCACCCCTTTCTCTTCCTTCGGATCTGCTACCGCAACTTTTGAGAATATAGGATTGTCTCTAGATACTAAGGATAGTGTAATCTTGGTGCTAGTTCTTTTATGTTTCCTCCTTACAGGCTGCATGGTCTTTGCCGTGTCTACTGTGTTTACCATGCTTAGAGACAGGGCAAAGATTCCTGGGGTAATTGTGCAGAGGCTCACCCCAGGGGTGGATAATCTTGAGTGGCATGGAATGTGAGGGAAAATGGGCCAGTATTTGGAGAAGTTCTCTACTCCAATGGTCTGGAAGTTCACCCCGAACAATTACAAGACTGTTAAAGTGGTAGGATATATGGAGGGGAAATGCTGTGGCAGTTCCAGAGATGGGCAGCTTACTGCAACATGCTGGGCCCTGGTCACTGCCTACTGGACACTGCACTTTATGGTACAGCACCTTCAGGAGGAGGGGAAAGGAAACCAATTAACAGTGTTGCCTAAAGAAAATTCAGGGAGAAAAAAACTGCGAGGCAAATTAGTTTTGGAGGTGAGATAAGGAAAGGATTTTAATTTGTGCCTCTGAGGCATAAGGTTACAAGACGCGCATATCAGTCCCTCTGTACAGATGTTACAATTTATAATATTGTCTGTCCAATCCCAGATGTTTCCACCCTGTGGCTTTTGCCCCAATCCACCCCCATCCCGCTGCCTGGGAATTGGGATTGGGGGTTTTTCGGGACCCTCTCTTCATCAATCATCATCTTCTTCGGGGTACAGGGGGCATATATTCACCCAGTTCTTGACTGTACTTTTGTGGTTTAGGCCAAGATACAAGTGTTCTTTAAACAAAATGGGCCTACCTTGACAAGAGACTAAACATTTGTACTGGAATTCAGGGGTAGAATTGATATGGCGAGCATGGAATGGGGTAATAGGGGTTGGGGAACGTGTGTAGTTTCTGTGCTAAGGGTAAGGGAGTAAGTGCTGCTGCTTCTAAATCTACTTTTACTTTATAACTACTTATAAAGCTTATAAAAATTAGGAAAATCAAAAAAACTAGATGGATCTTAAGGCATCAACAGACACCACAGCCACTCAGGCTGCAGTTAAACCAGAAGGGCAGCCCAAGCCAGTAGAAGTCACCCCTGTCCAAAAGAGGAAATACAAGACTAAATCTGGATGACGATAGGGAGGCAGGACCCTCACCATCAGTGGAGTCAGAGCCAGAAATAACCACTGAATCCATCTTTTGATAGTCTACGCAATCTGTGAAAAGACGTCACCTGATGAACAGGTGAGCCCATATTGACCTGGTTGATCCAAGTCTGGAATCTTGCAGGCAACAGCATGTTCTTGGATGGTACTGAAGTGAGGTTTCTAGTATCACTGTCCCAGGATGTGGGCATTGATCAGGGGTTTGTGAGGAAGTCAGAAACTCAGCATTGAGACACGACTCCTAACAAGCGTGAGGGATAGATACGCTTACCCTGATGACCTCCAGGTGCATCACGGTCCCTGGAAAACCATGGAGCAAGGAATCCTACACCTGAGAGAACTGGCATTGCTAAAGATACTTTTTGCAAGGGACAGGCAACTCACTAAAGACCCGGACAATGTCAAGTGCACATCACAGATGTGGTTGAGAGTTGCACACCATGGGCCATCAATGTATTCCAACTTCTTAGCAAATATGCACTTTAGGAAGAACTGAAATGGAACATATAGGTTGGTTCAGGATTTAAGAGCAGTAAATAAAATAGCTAAAACATACATGCAGCTGTTGCAAACCTATATACCCTCTTAACAATATTAAAAGAAAATCTAATTTGGTTCACAGTATTAGACTTAAGAGATGCCTTTTTCTGCCTTCCCTTAACACAGGAAAGTCAAAGGATATTTGCCTTCAAGTGGGAAAATCCCACCACAGGAAGGAAAACTCAGCTCATTTGGACAGTGTTACCTTAAGGGTTCGAAAATATTCCCACAGTTTTTGGGAATCAATTAGCTAAAGAATTGGAACAATGGCAGTCACCACCGTGAGAGGATGTACTTTTATAATATGTGAATGATCTACTGATTATTACTGAAAAACAAGAAGAATGTGTCCAATGGACAGTAAACCTCTTAAACTTTTTGGACTTAAATGGGTATCGAGTCTCTCAACAGAAAGCGCAGCTGGTGCAGAAACAAGTGGTGTACTTGGATTACGAAGTATCTGGAGGACAACGATCTCTGGGGACAACGAGAAAGGAAGCCATTTGCCAGACACCCAAACCACAGATGGTGAGAAACCTTCGAGCCTTTCTAGGAATGACAGGTTGGTGTTGTTTATAGATATATCAGTATGGGCTAATTGCAAAGCCCTTATATGACCTGCTGAAAATAACTAAGGGCAACCTAGTCTGGACCCCTGAAGCAAGTGGAGCCTTCAAACAACTGAGGTGAGAACTCATGAGGGCTCCAGCGTTGGGATTGCCTAATGTAACAAAGCCCTTTTGGTTGTTCTCACATGAACGTCAAGGAATGGCTCTAGGGGTCCTGGCTTAACAACTAGGGCCATACAAAAGAGCAGTAGCCTACTTCTGCAAGAAATTGGACGAAGTAAGCAAAGGATGGCACATCTGCCCCAGAGCAGTAGCAACAATAATCATAAATATAGAAGAAGCCAGGAAATTTACAATGGGACAGAAAACGTCTGTGTTAGTGTCCCACACAGTATCTGCAGTACTGGAACAGAAAGGAAATAATTGGCTGTCACCCTCCCAATTTCAGTAATCCTGGCTGAATCAGATGACATAACCATTCAGGTGACTAACATTGTTAACCCAGCTTCATTCCTAGAAGGAAGAATCTCAGCTGCACCTGTTGTGCACGACTGCCTGGAAACCATTGAAGCAGTGCACTCCAGCTGCCTGGACCTTAAAGAAGAACCACCCCTGGATGCAGAAGACTGGTTTACCAATGGCAGCAATTTCATAAGACAAGGTGTGAGGATGGTTGGGTATGCTGTGACCACCACTACTGAGGTAATCAAATCAAATCCTTTGCCCGCAGGAACCTCAGCCCAGAAAGCAGAACTGATAGCTCTCATTCGAGCTTTAGAATTGGCAGAAGGAAAACAAATCAACACCTGGACTGACTCCAAATATACCTTTGGCATAGTTCATACTCATGGAGCAATTTGGAAAGAAAGAGAACTTTTAACTCTTCAAGGAAAAGTTGTGAAATATGCTGAAGAAACTCTACAATTACTAGAAGCTGTACAACTCCCCTCTCAGGTGGCAATTATGCACTGCCAAGGACACCTGAAAAACACTGTCCTGGAAATAAGAAACAGAAAAGCTGATGCAGAAGCTGAATTAGCTGCTGCAAGAAGTAAAGAACTACCAGTAGCAGCTTTAGTGCCAGAATGACTAGACATAGATCAACAGGTAGAATATCAAGAAACAGATTATAAGTGGATACATGAAAATGAAGGTAAGCTGTTAGACAACGGGTGAGGTTAACTAAAAACAGGTCAGTTAATACTATTAGAAAAATTAGTGTGGCAATTTGTAAAAGTAAAACATGATAAAACCTATTGGAGCTTAGACTCACTCTATTAGCATTTAAGGACCAGAGTGGCAGGCCCAAATTTATTTACCACAATAGAGCAAGTCACATCCCAATGTGAACTTTGTCTGAAATACTGGAACAGAAATACACCAAGGGGCAATAAGCAAAGGGCATTTCCCAGGTGAAATTTGGCAAATTAATTTCTCTGACCTCCTAAGAAAAGGGGGAGGGGTTCTGCTATCTCTTAGTTTTGACTGACACATTTTCTGGATGGTCTGAAGCTTTCCCATGTAGAACAAATGAATCAAAAGGAGTGGTTAAAGTCTTGTTGAATGAGATTATACCAAGGTTTGGAATGCCTAAGAGCATCTCTTCAGACAGAGGTTCACACTTTTGTGCACGAATTGTACAAGCAATAAGTAAAGCACTAAAAATCAATTGGCAACTGCATATGCCCTACAGACCCCAAGCAAGTGGGCAAGTAGAAAAAATGAATCATCTCATTAAACAGCAAATCGCTAAAATATGTCAAGAAACAAATCTTTATTGGTATCAAGCTTTACCTATTGCTTTAATCAGGCTAAGGGTCAAGCCGAGATCAAAAGAGAAACTGAGTCCATTTGAAATTCTATTTGGCAGAACCTACATGATGCAAGCTGTGAATAGTGAAGCTTTAGATCAAATCGGTAATCAGTATGTGTATGATTATGTTATGGCTATAGGGAAACAATTGCAGAAAAATGCTATGGTATTAGAACACCAACCCAAACAACCTGATAGTAAATTGCATCCATTCGATCCTGGTGATTGAGTATATGTTAAGAATCTTTCAGGAGAAGCACTACGAGAGAAGTGGGATGGACCCTACCAAGTGCTGATGATCCGGGGGAAAGAGAAACCCATGTGGATCCACTACTCTCAAGTCAAGAGGGCTCCAGAGGAAGCATGGACCTCGGGAGAGGAATTATCTACTCTCAAGCCTTCTCAATGCTGATCTTTGGACTGATAAGTACATTGGTGTTAGATCAAGCCCTTGCCCAGAACTCATTAAGGTCTCAGGCCTATAATGGGGTCTCTGGTCTATTATTTTATTTATAACCAAATCTTCTGCCTCAACCAGCCCAAATGAACCAATACAATGCATCTGTTATAGTCCTCCAAGGAACAAGGGTACTGAATAATTGGCAAAATCCTGGTACCCCATACGATGCAAGTGTTTTAATAGGAAAAATTGGAGAATGAACTCAAGTCGGATGCAAAGCGTATCAACCACCCTCACAGATTAGATGGTCACCCAAAATTGACATTACTGTACGGGACTCTGTGAAAGTATTTCTTACCTACCCGTTTGACTACGGAAATGTAATTAGTGGACATGCATGTGATTCTGACCAATGTTGGCACCCCTTCACTCTAGATAAATCAGTTTCTGTGATGTGTCAGTGGACATTCAGGGAAGGAAATATAACCAGGAGATTTATAACTAATGCTTCATCAAGTGTTCCAACTACCAAATCTCCTACCACCTGTCAGAGACTGAAATAGTTAATGATTTATGCATTCTAGGATTGCCAAGGGACTTTTGCAGGCTTTTGACTTTTGCATTATACCTCTAATGGGCAGTTGGGTCCATCCCTCCCTCCAGTGCTGAAGGTGCCAAACCCTGAAAAGGCAGAAAAAACCGAGTTTATACCTCTGATGGTCCATCAAAGCCCATTCCTCCCTCTGCCAATCTTGAAAGGCGGGAACCAGGTCAGACACAAAAAAACTCTGCGCAGGCCCAGGGAGAGGTTGGAGGCTCGAGACATGGCCCGTGACACTAACCATGGATATAGTAACTCATAACTTCTTGGAGTGTGAGGGCTTCCCTCCTTCACCCCCAACAGATCAAGGCCACCACTTCAACTGACAGACATGGAAGCGGCAACTACCAAGTGTCATCGCTGGACCCCGTGGGCAGTGACAATATGCATCTTTCCACTCTCATATTTTCTTTCCCTTACTCTCCCTTACCCTTATCCTGTCTTTCCTTTCTCTCCCTTATGCATTTTCCCCCCCCGAAGTTATCCCTATGCCATATTGCTATAAATGATATAGATGGTAACACCCAAAATGCTAACATACTTGTTGAAACAAAATTGTTAAAATGAACCCTACCTATATATGTTTAAAATAAACCCTACCTATATATGTTTTCAAACACCGATTATTCAGTGTCATTTCACTCTAATCCACCCCAAGGGAATTATTGATAAGAACCTGGGTTACCCCCCTCCCCTTCTCTGGGGCGGGTCGTTACACCACCCCATTGACTAAGACCACCACCAGCTCTACAACTCCTTCTTTAACCTGTGAGAGTGTCCACAATTTAACTTTTGCCAGACCTTATGTAATTAGACAACCAAATGAGCAGAAGCTTCTGTTAGATCCCACATATTCACTGAAAAGAGTTCAAATAAACATTCAAGTAAACATATCACACATACAAAAAGATTGTCAGCCCTATATTCAGCAAAGTCTTAAGGGCTCGAATGCATGGCTGGTAGCCAGATCCCATCGTACCAGAATCCAAAGAGATGTAGCCAGATGGTTTGGCACAGGATTAGGTGTACTAAACACCATAGACCAAGAAGTGTTAGTGAATAAACTAAGAGCCGTCACTTCTGATTTGGGAAAACTCAAAGTCCCTTTAAGATCATCTTTGCTCACTTTGGCAGAAACACAATCATTGGCAGTCAGATTGTTGACATTAGTAGCTAACCACACTGTGGAAGATTTTACTGATTGCCGACTATGCTGGCAGCATCCATAAAAGGTTTGCACTTGCAATTCAATGTCTCCAAACTCAACAGTGGGTACAATCTGTAGCTGCAGGAATATTAAGAGAAGGAACTTCAGGAATACTGCCACAAGAGATAAGAGAAATAATAACTAGAAACAGTTCCACTACACAATTTGAGAAAAATTACCAAGCATGGTGGCAGTTAGTGAACTTCACTTACAATCCTCAACATGAACAAATTGAAGCTTATGTACTCACTATCAGTGCAGCCAAAGAAAAGACCATCTTTTCTATCTTGACATTAGGAGCCATACACCGAAACGTAATTATCAGACCCATAAGCCATAATGTTTGGGCAAGTTACGATCGCACCAAGAAAAAGTGGCAGTCAGTCAGTACTGAGGCATGTATTCCTAAAGGACAATTAGGATATATCTGTGAAAATGCTGTAGTAGAAAATGAAGATTTATGCTTAGATACTGAAGATAGTGTGTGTACCTTTGAGATGCTTCCCCATACTAAAACCCAATCACAAGTCTATTACGTAGGAAATGGATGTGCATGTGTTAGCACCTTTTGTGTTAATTTTACCATAGATACTTGTCATGAAGTAGCGAATGGTACTAATTTTTGCGTATGTAATTTTACTCAAATCATAGGCTGTGACTTTGATTATATTGTTCCAGTGACTACTAGACAACTGATTGAAGCTGATTATACAATGTATCACGATGTGCCAAAATTGCAGATAGGAATGAACATTAATCTTTTTAAAGCAATGCTTAGACATCCTGATATAGAAAAACTAGTCCAGGAAGTGAACAGAAAAACTCAGCGAATGCTCTGGCAAGTAGAACATGACACTGAAAACATAAAAACCGTTTCAACTAATGTGGAAAAAGTGGGAGAGCATCATTGGTGGGACATCTTTACAGGGAACTCCCCTACAGCATCACAAGTGTTTCACTATTTGATACATCCAATATTGGTTTTAGTAGCCGTTATAATTCTGCTATCCCTCTTAAATGTCTGACTATGGTACAAATTGGGTACCATTGTCAAAAGGATGCAGATAATGTGGGCAGTGATGCATACCTATCAAAACCCATTAGAACTAGATGAAAGAATTCGTAAGTCATAAGAAAAGTGGGGACTGAAACAAGAAGCCAGGCCCAAAAGAGTTAACTGAGAAATCTGGACCTGCTAAGGAGCTAACAACATCTAAACAATCTGTGCTCGTTCTGTTCTACCTACTGGACCAAAACTTAAAAGAATGGTAAAAGAAACATATAATATGCCTAGAGGTAATAAATTAGGATGCAGTAAGATAAAGTAGACATTTGAATAGGAGAAACAGGCCTGGAACCAAGGCTTTCTCCAAGCTTCAGTGAACGGGTTGAGAACAATAGAAAAGAAGGTCAAGCTGAGGAAGATGAGATTAAGCCCCCAGACCCACGGGAGGAAGAGCGGATGTACCACCAAAATTGAGGGCCAAGAGAAGCACCACCCCAAGCCCCGCCTGAGCTCCACCTATACTCCGCCTATTATTAATATGTATAGATAGATGTTGTAATCACATGAATATGCATTTAATCATATATGAAAATTGTATAAAAACTACTGATTTTGTGTGAAGCCTTTGAGCAAGTTCTTTGTGGTGCAAACCACACTTGCTCCTGGCGCTGTCAATAAATACCTTTGCTGCTCAAAGATCCAAAAGACTGTGAGCAGTTCTTTATACTGGATTTTTCGGAATCATTACCCAACTGTCGTGGTTTGAGACCCCCAAAAATCCAATTTCCAAGTCCAAGTCCCCCTCCCACAATTCACCCCAGTGTGAGAGGGATTTTCCAGACACAACACAAGACTCAGTATGGGGGAAAGGGAATTATATTACAATTATTACACAAATAAATATTATAATACATTATATACACAATCCTAACTATCTCTCCTATGGTAAAGCAAGATTTACATTGGATCAAGTCTCTTTTCCCTCCAATAAAAGTCCAGAAGGGAAGAAGGAAAGATCCTTTCCACTTTCAGGGCAGCAGTGTCTCTCCTCTTCAATGCAGCAGTCGTAGCTGGAGTTACTGTAGCTGGATCTCTCTTCATTACACACAAGGGGGTCTTCTCTTACTCCTCTTGGCCCTTCAGCTCCAATTGAAGGTCTCTCTCCCGTGGACTGCGATAGCAGGGACAGGCTAGCCTCACCACGTCATATCACGAAGTGCAGGGCATCTTTGTGAAAGTCCCTTCCTCAGGGGATTTAAGCTCTCCCTGAGTCAGAACGTTTAGGGCAGCTTTCAGTTCAGTCTTTGCCCCAAGCATTCTATCAGAGCTCTTTTGCTCTGTCTCAGTTGCCAGCCTGGCAGCAGCAGCGCAGGGGGACAAGGCCACTTCCCCTGCATTCCATCCGGCCGTCCCGGTCCAGCTTCCAGGACATCTCTGAGCTTCTCAGCTCCTTTTTCTGGTGCATGTTGCATTTTAGGACTTCCATCAAGTAGAAGTCCACCCCCTCCTCCCAGGAGGGGTCTCAAAGGGGTTTTGGGGAGATTTAATTCAGTTCTTATCCCAAAACTGTCTCTGCTGAGTTTTCTCTGCTCTGTTGCCGGCTCTCTCTCCTTGCAGGACATCTCTCTGCGTTCCTCAGCCTGGCTATGTGCCATGTTGCTAGTTGCCGGCTATTTTCTTGGCTTTCAGCCATAGCTTTCCACTCAGCGCTGCCTCTGCCGCTGCTTTTCTGTCTTCTGCTGCCCACTCACAGTGGAGAAATTCCCCCAACTTTCTAGCCACAGAACTCGGTCCAGTTTAACACTGTTTCCAAGTTTCTGCAACCGCAACCAGGGGGCTGGGGGGCCTTGGTCCCCAGCGGGACTCCTAGCCCCTCTCTCTCCTCGTGGTCTAAAACATGGCTACTACTCCTCCAACTACATCACCATCCTTCTTTTCCGGTCTGGTGTGATATGTTTAAATTTTGCAGGGGCGCTGATTGGGTCAACATCAAGAGACACCACCCCCTCGGGGGTTACCATTTTTTTAACTCCAGGGGGAGAACACTTTTTTCCCCCACCACACCCAACCCTATTCTCATGCTACATATCAAATTTTCTAAATTCTTTAGGCTTGTTTAGGTTCTTTTTCAAGGAAGGACTCTAGCAAACATATCCTGTTTAAGAACATAGGCGCCCTAGGCCAGAACAACAAGATATCTTGTACCCAAAGCAACCTTGAAGGTCCAGAACCTTGGAGAAGCTCCAGAAATAATGCCTTCCAGGAAGAGGAGGAAGATGAGGAAGAAAGGGGTCTTGAGACCTCCGATTCAATTCTGAGGAGGCCTGCCTGGGGGGCAATTCCGGGGAGGATCTGGGGGCAGATAGTTCTCAGATTGGATGGATAGTACTATAAAATTGTAGAACCCCTGGACATGGTGCACACCTTTGTACTCCTTGCGCCAGAAGGCCTTCATTAAAGACCTGCTCCCTATCTTATCTATACTAATATTGCCTGGTGAGTCTTTTTCTCCTGATTTTTAGACAACAGACTAAACAAGTCCAGTAAGCATTTTTTGAGGGATTGGTCAGTGACTACTGAAATAATACCTTTGTTTATGTGGTTATATGTGTATATATGTGTATATATGCACGTATACATATATATGTATATAGTTGAAAAGTGTAAATTTGAGCATGATGAAAAAGGGAATATAATACAGAGGTGGATAATGTCATGGTTAAAGTAGGTTTTGTATTTTATTCCTTTTTTCCAACATTGTTTTGGAGGAACTGTTTCTTTAAGAATGAAACACACACACACACATCCTTTGCTGGAGCCAGGGAGTGGGGGGAAAGAGGAAGATGCCACCAGGGAGTGGAGGGGGAAAGAGGAAGACACCACCAGGAAGGAACCGGAACTCTCGCCATCTTTGACCATTTTTGGTCAGATGGGCACAGAGAGGTAGCAACTGCTGCCCTCCCTTCTTGGAAGTTGCGAGAAATCATAACTGTTACTGAAACTGACAAGCTGTAACTGTTGCCAGGTTTGCGGGAGAAATAAAAGGGAGCAGACACATGAACCCTGACAGCTGTGCAGGCCACTGTCAGGTATGAGAGTCACCACTGCCAAGACAGAACAGAGTTGAGCCCATCCAAGTGAAGCCGAGTCAGAGCCAAGCCAAGCAGCGCTGATGTCGGAGGCAGCTGTGTGGAAACAAGCCTGAGCTGAGCCATGAGGAGCTGCCTTCTCCAGCAACAGCCTGCAAGTTTGCAACCAAGATGAATGGGACCTAAGCCTAGCTGGGTGATGTGAATGGAGCAGTTTAATAGTAGAACTTTTGGTGGACAAATGGTTTTTTCCAAGGTTATGCTTTTGTCCCTGGAATTTTGGCAGGAAGGGGGTGGGGGGATACCAGAGGCGATCTCTGTCTGTTGTTGGTTTGAACCGTTCTGTTTGTATTGTTGTTGTTACTGTTATATTTCTTGCCAGTAAACTGTTGTTTTTTGCACTTATATCTCCTCGCATTTTGTCTGTCTGTATTGATTAAATGGGGGGAGGTTTTTTTAAAAAAAGAAGTGACCCGTTTGTTGGAGTCTCAGCCCCAGCATTTGTCGTAAACCAAGACAATCTAAGAAAATAAAATGCAAACTCTATGGTGCACAGAAGGAAAAACTGTTTGAAGAAAAGGCCCTAAACAGTGTTGCTTTGAATATTGAGACTTTTTGCTGCATACTGCATTGAAGTTGTCAACTTCACTAATCCTGCAGCTCCCAGAGACTGTTTTATGTACAGTGAAAGGTCCAAAGAGTGTCTGATGATGGTCTGCACAAAGGGATCTTATCAGAGGATGGTGGCTCTTTCTCCTTGTTTCCAACTCTGTAACTAAAAATACTCTTCATAGTTTCCTAATATTATTTTTTTCATGGATGAAATTGCAGTTGCTGTTTGATCAGTAATTGCATGCATGACCATGAACAGGAGGGAAAATAGACCATAGAGACAAGGAGATGTCAGATTGTTTAAGGCAGAGTGCC
Organism: Neopelma chrysocephalum; assembly: GCF_003984885.1. NCBI lineage: Eukaryota > Metazoa > Chordata > Aves > Passeriformes > Pipridae > Neopelma > Neopelma chrysocephalum. The sequence continues at coordinate 88,353 of NW_020925675.1, forward strand.
TAGTGTAGGTGCCAAAGTATTCAGCTACAAGTTCACTTTCAGATTGTGAGCATTTCTCTTCCAAAGAGGTAATGACTTAGAATTGCACGAAAGCATTATAAATGAGTTTGAAAAATCCAGCCATGAAATTACACCTGCTTTAAAAAGTTATGAATTTTGTTGGGATGTTTACCAACATCTACTTTCTGGCCTTCCCCAAAGTGTTTGGGGAACTGCTTTGTCAAATCCAAATAGGTTTCTCCATCCAGCTGTGACCATGCCACATCTAATGAAAGAGCAGCTGTCAGCTGTCAGGACCTCAGCCAGCGGCCCTGTTTGCCAGAATCATTACTTCATAAGTTCTGAAGATCAAAATAATGACAAAATTGGAATAATAAAATAGTATTTTCACCAACTTGGTGTCTTGGTTTAATGACAATATGTTTAGGAGGTGGGACCTCTGATGAGGTAAAACCCCCCTTTTCTTTCGCCTTTTTCCCTCCCTTCAAAATTGACAAATTATTGAAGTTACAAAGAGTCTGAATGAAGGAGGCAAAACAATAACAATTTTACTAAAACACAGAGAACAAAACAGAACAAAACAAAAACAAACTATAGCAGAACAAATGTCCCCTAGCCACCCCTCTCCCCTTTGGTTAAAACAAGAAAAACCTGGAAAAATATTCTGTTAGAAGAAAAGAAGTCCTAATGTCACCAAGATGGTAGTGCGGATCCCGACAGAGACCACATGATGTGACAGAGATGGAGCCAGAGTGGTGCTGGGACAGGGCGACTGTATGACATGTGCAGCTCACAGAGGGAAACTCCCGGATTCCTTCAGCATGGCTGCAGCAGCAGTTGGTGGCAGCGCTCACACCCCTCAAGCAGTCATTGCATGGGAACCACAGCGATAGGAACTCCTGCCTGGTGGGAAGAATGCAGCGAACGGAAGTAGTGGCAACAGGAACTCCTCCAAGTGTCCAGTGCAGAAGCCACAGCGAGAAAAACGCTGGCAGCGTTCCTGCCTTGGTACCCACTCCCAGAACAAGAGAGAGTGATTCCGGAAACACCTGGGGGGTTTTATCCTCTCCCCCCTAAGTTTTCATGGTGTTTCACTTCAGGGACCCCCGCGCCCCCACCCCAACACACCCCAGTGGGGCAGGGGCAGTCCCTTGCGCTTCCAAAACTATATGATGCTATGAAAAAATTCAACAAAAAATCTTCCTCATTAGACTCAATCACGGCTAGGCTTCGCGAATGAAGATTTGGGAAGGGCTCTATCCATGTTTGTTGCAGGCGTGTTGGTGGCTAAAAAGGCCAATACGAGAAAGGCAAGTCCGGTTGCAAAAGACACAGCAGAAAGACTCCTTAGAGGGTATATTCTGCAAGGCACGGTTCTTTCTGCGTTGTCTTTTCTCCTCAAGGGTGATCCTGTGTGCTTTCTCAAAAGCATCAGCAGCGTTATAGATGGTGTGTCTCCAGGCCTCCCGATTGGAGGCCAGAGTAGACCAGTTATAGTGGTCAATATGCCCGAGGCTGAGATGTTGTTTCAGGGAGTCCTTGTATCTTTTCTTCGGGGTTCCTCTCTTGCGGCAGCCGGTGGCAAGTTCACCATAAAGCAGGATCTTAGGGAGGTGGTGGTCCTTCATCCTGGAGACGCGCCCTGCCCAACGCAGCTGTGTTCTCAGTAACATGGCCTCAATACTTGTGACTGCTGCTTGTTCTAGAACAGATGTATTGGTCACATAATCTGACCAGTGGATGTTTAGGATTGTACGGAGGCAGCGTTGATGGAAGCGTTCTAGGAGACGCAGGTGGTGGCGGTAGATGACCCATGATTCAGATCTGTATAAGAGAGTAGACAGCACAATGGCTCTGTAAACACTGATCTTTGTACTTTTCTTCAAGTGTTTATTTCTCCAAACTCTTTTATGAAGCTTTACGAAAGCACTATAGGCCTTTGTTAACCTGTTGTCTATCTCCCCGTCAATCTTACCATCCGAGCAGATGAGGCTGCCTAGGTAATTAAACTGCTGGACTGATTTGAGTTCTGATTGGCCAATGGTGATATGGGGATGATGGAGACCTGAGGTGCAGGTTGATGGAAAACTTCTCTCTTCTTTAAACTGACTTCCAGCCCAAAGAGCTCAGCAGCGTCTGCAAAGCAGGATGTTAAACACTGCAGGGCTACTTCTGTGTGGGCAACAAGGGCGGCGTCATCAGCATAAAGCAACTCCCGGACAAGATGGTTTAAGGTCTTGGTGTGGGCCTTCAGTCGCCTTAGGTTGAATAGGCTTCCATCAGTACGATATCGAATGTAGACACCATCCTGATCATCGAGGTCTGCTGTGGCCCTTTGGAGCATCATGCTGAAAAAGACTGTGAATAGGGTAGGAGCGAGAATGCAGCCTTGTTTCACACCATTCTTTATTAGAAAGAGCTCAGAAAGTGTGTTGCCATATCTGACTTGGTCGTGCTGATCCTCGTGGAGTGAGATGATCATTTTAAGGAACTTGGGGGGGACAACCTAAACAAAGTGATGATGACTGCATCACGAAGGTCTGATGGTAGTTCACCTAATTCCCAACAGTGCACCACAAACTTGTGAAATTTGGTATGGAGTGCAAGGCCCCCACGTTTCCAGATTTCGGGTGGAATTCCGTCAACCCCAGCTGCCTTGCCGATTTTCACCTGCTGTATGACCTTGAGGGTTTCTCCTAAAGTGGGGGCAGTATCCAATTCGTATTTCACTGGTTGTTGTGTGATGGACTGAATTGCTGAGTCTTGGACTACATGGTTGGTACTGAAAAGAGTCTGAAAGTGTTCAGACCATCGATTCAGAATGGAGGTTTTATGTGTTAGAAGCGTTTGCCCATCAGCGCTGAGTAGAGGGCTTTGGACTTGGTATGTAGGCCTGTATGCTGTTTTCAGGGCCTCATAGAATCCTTTGTGATCACCTGTGTCTGCACATAATTGAGTTTTTACAGCTAGAGAGATCCACCACTTGTTCTGGATGTCACAGAGCTTCTGTTGGAGCTTGCTGCATGCAAGACGAAAGGCTATTTTTCTTGCGTGACAGGATGACAGTGCAAGGTGTGCTTGGTGGGCGGTTCTCTTCTTCCTCACCAAGTCCTGGATTTCTTGATTGTTTTCATCAAACCAGTCCTTGTTCTTCTTGAGGGAGAACCCTAAGGATTCTTCGGAGGATTGCAGGATGTTGTTTTTAATATGATGTCAAATTGTTTCAGGAGAGGAATCTGCAGAGTCTGTGGAATGGTTTTCGAGCCTAGTTTGAAGGTTTGCCTGGAATCTCTCTCTTAGTTTGGCTGATTGGAGATCGTTAACTTGGAGTCCTCTCCTTGGGATACTGCCCCTTTTAGGTTTCAATGTGAGATTGAAGTTGAGTTTGCAGTGCACAAGCCGATGGTCTGTTTGGCATTCTGCACTGGGCCTCACGCCGGTATGGTGGACGTCGCGGACATCTCTCCGTTGCACCAAGATATAACCAATGAGGTGCCAATGCTTAGATCTGGGGTGCGTCCAGGTTGTCTTCAGACTATTTTTCTGCTGAAAGATAGTATTAGTGATGGCGAGCTGTTGCTCCGCACAGAATTCTAGCAGAAGGCGACCATTATCGTTGCAGTTTCCAACACCATGCTTGCCTAATACTCCTTTCCATGCTTCAAAATTCTTACCTACTCTGGCGTTGAAATCACCAAGGATAATGATCTTATCATCTGCAGGCACCTTTTGGGTAAGGCGGCGCAGGTCAGTGTAAAATTTATCTTTTTCAGCAGAGTCAGTTTGGAGAGTTGGGGCATATATACTAAAGAGGACAACGTGTTGGTTGTTGTTTAGTGGGAGGCGTAGGGAGATAATGCGGTCAGAATGACCTGTCAGCAGATTTTCGAGTTTAGGAACAATAGAGTTTTTGATCATGAAGCCGACTCCTGAGAGATGTTTTTCGGTTCTGGGCTTACCTCACCAAAAGAGTGTGTAACCGGCACCATGTTCTGTAAGGCTGCCTTCCTCATGGAGACAAACATCACTGAGAGCAGCAATGTCGATGTTGAGACGTGACAGTTCATAGGGAATTAGGGCAGAACGTCGCTCAGGACGTCCGCTGTCCACAGAATCGAGCATGGTTCTGATATTCCAACATGCTAGAGTTAATTTAGGTACACCTTTGGAGGCAGGTGCATGCCTTGTCTCTTGATCTTTGTGCGACCGCATTGGAAGAAGATGCCCGTTGGCCTGCGGTTAACCAACCGGGTGAAGGTGGAGATGAGCTTTGTTTAGGTCACCTTTTCTAGGCCCCTCTCTGAGTGGAACAAGCAGTGCTGTCCTTGAAAAGGCTGCTTGGTCATTCAGGGTGCTGCCCCAAGAGACTCTCATCTCCGGTCAGTCTCAAATGACCAATATCCTGAACCGCCTGCATGCAGGGTTGGGTCTGCGGCTTCCAGTGCACCTTTCACCTACCGTTTCGACCCTTGCCCGTCGCTACAGGACTTTTTGCATGTGGGTAAAGCCTTCAAGCCTGTGCAATGGATTTTTTAGGTGAGATGCAGTATGCGCGGAACTGAACCCACCCTTTAATCCTGAGGTTCATCTACCAGGGCTGAGCAAGCTTGGACGGTGGCAGTGAGGTCCTCAGGACGTAGGTTTTATTAGAGTGACCTTCTCTTAGATGGATGGCCTTACAGGGCTAAGCGAGCTCCATCTGCCCGGGTTTGGGATCAGAGTTGTCCTTCTCCTAGGATGACTGCCAAAGGCTAACGAGCTCATCCTGCCCAAGAATGTAGTGTATCTGGTCCTACGGTTTTGACCTGTCTGGCATGGGCAACCCTACCGAAGGCATGCACCATTGCCAGCGTAGCTCGCAACCACATAGGGGTGCACAGGTTTCATTCCTATTAGAACGATTTGGGCATATCTTTCATTTCCTACTTTGCTATCACCTAACTATATACAATCTCCAGGAAATGCCCAGGAACAACCCTTTGTCCTGACCACCCTGTCAGGATGTAACAGAGCAAAGCATATATATCCAGAACATGCCGAACCTGAGCCAAAAACAAACTAACAGACAAACCATTCTGGCCCCCATACCCATCCAAGGCTGAGCTGCCTTTCAAGGCTCCATCCCGACCGGGACCCCCAACATTGTAAAAGAACCCATTATCCACCCTGACCTTATCCTTACCTCACTTTGTTGACGCATATCTACAGGTGCACTGCTCACCTGCAACTTTTCATACAGGATTGCCTTGCTCCCACTCCCACCAGTCTGAGGACCCCCATGGCCCGCTTGATACCCTTCCCCTCCCCCAAACCTGGAACGGCAAACCTCTGTGTGCTCCAAAGCTCCCCATTCCTCTTCCACGGGGGCGCAGTACCCGCCGGCGAGGCTCCGCCTCTTTCTCTCCTCTCTCCTGCTGGGGCCGTGCCCAGGGGCCACCGACGGACGTGCCTGGGGGCCGCCGGCGGATGTGCCCTGGGGCTGGGGTGTCCTGAGCCTGCCGGGCCACGGCACGAGGGGCCGACCAGGGCATCCCCGGAGCCCGCCGGGCCGTAGCACGAGGGGTCATTTGACTAAACTATAACATTATCTACTCCAAATTTTTTATACCATCACGTTACATCCAATTTAAACCTTCGAACTATACATATACATACATATTCCAATTATATACACATTTTCAAATATATACATATGGTCACAATGTTACAGACAGTTTATCCAAGAATTAGGTCCCTTTGGGACATACACCGTGTTTCCCCATCTTTCTGCATTACCCACCAAGTGCAACCTGGTCCTTGAGCAAAAACAATTCCACAAATGGGTTTGCCTTTGCTTGAGGTGGGACTAATCCAAACTCTTTTCCCTAACATACCTCTCAGGTGCACTACAGGGACTTCATCTACAGTGTGAAGGGGCTCTGAATGGGCAGGGCCAGCTCGGTTGACAGAGCCTCTAGTGTTGACTAACCAAGCAGCCTTTGCTAGGTGCTGATCTCAATGCTTGAAAGTCCCCCTGCCCAATGCCTTCAAAGTTGTTTTCAACAGTCCATTACACCATTCAACCTTCCCAGCGCTGCTCCCCCCCCCAAAGATGCATGGTGGCATGGAAAAATTCAACAAGAAAATCTAAACCACAGCAGCCTCTAAGATGTTTTTTGCCTTTCTTGGATAGCTGAACTACTTCAACTTCTGCTGCTGCTGCCAGTAAGAATAACAAATGACCTAGTGATAGTATCTCTTAATACTTCTAATGTATTTCATTTATGTGGCAAGGTTTTGGAGGTGGCGGAGGCTGCAAAGTCGGCCTTTGTAAGAACAGGCCAAAGTCTGCCAGATTGTAGCAGGGGTCTTCATCCTGGAATGTAGTCAAGCAACTCAATAGGACAATGCCCTACTTGCAAATCTATCAGGGATGGGTTGAGATGGGCCCAGGTGGTACTTTTGGTATTGAATTATGCTAAAACCAGTCTGGCTGATCAACCCCAAATCAACATCCTGGTAATGAGGCAAAGATTTGGCAGATAAGCTGCTAAACTGACCTGGAGATGTGACTGACAGTCATATCACTTTATACTATAAAAGCCCAGTCCACTTTCATACAATCAGATTCTTCTAACATACTCCTCTTGGAGTGTGTGTAGTTTCTCCCTTGAAGCAGGGACACCCCTTCAAGGATGCTCCTAGAGGTTAAGAGAAAGAGATCTGTCCACAAGCGTTGGTATGGTGAGTTACATCCATCTCTAATTAATGATTGTTTCTTTTTGCTAGCAATTAATATAATTGCTTTGGTATAATTGTGTAGGGGGCATGTTTTAGGGATGCTGGATGGGGCACCCTGGGAGATGAAGTCCCCAAATGCACTCCTGTGCACATGGGCATTGAGGAACCCCATGGTGGTTGGTCAAGGGAGTCACATGTTGTTTTGAAGTGCATATAAAAGGTGTTGCTTACTTCCAATAAATGGATTTGGGTGGTTGAACCCTCAACTATCTGTGTCATGTGAGTTTATTATTTATTATATTAATAAAGCCATATAATTGCTTTAATATAGTGCACTATACTATACACTACTAGTAGATTTAGCTTTTATACTGTGTAGTAAATAATTCTGATTAAGATTCTTAGTCTAATCATTTGTAATAATAATTCATTTTATAGAAATATTCCTGGTTTTCCCATCTTTAATCCTGTGGGACAAAGTTGTACTTAAAACCCCTGACAAAGCCTGGGGCTAGGATTGAATCCAGATGCACCCAGGCTCCTCTCTGAGAAGGAGTTTAGAAAGCAAGGGGGTCCATTCTGCACCTCATGACTCAACAGGAGGGCTTCTCTAATAAACTTTGTCTAAAGCCCCCACTCCCATCCATGACACAGACACAAATGGTTCCAGCCAGCTCAGCAATGATCCCACCATAAGTAAAAGCTGAGACAATCAATGAAGCTGATGGTGCTTCTGTGATAACATATTTAAGGAAGGGCAAAAAAAAAGCATGGAAGTATGAAGAATGTGTAGCTGTAAAATATATATTATATAGCTTACTAGTAACTCTGTACAAGTTTTCTAAAATGTAGTTTATCATTCTTTGTTAAGAGTTTCAACAGATAGGAATTTTTAACAAGATAAAAGGCTCCTCTATTTGTGAAACTGGACTGAGGAAAAGACATAACATCTAGCAGAATCAGTCAAAGCTGGTCAAAAGCCTTGAAACCATGCCAGAAGACGTGATATTGTGCCAAAAATCAAAGGTTGAGAAAAGGACAAGATAAGGAAGAAGAAGATAGGGGTCTTTTGAGACCTCTGCCTCAAATTCAGGAGGTGTGTCAGAGGTGTGGTGAGGGCAGTACTGTGGGAGGAACGGTTTTGGAAGTGGGTGTAACAGATGAGGTAATGTCTGAATATTGTAATTAGATGATAGCGTAAAGTTGTAAAACCTATGTAATTTGGTGTGTGCGATTTGGAAAATATTCCTGTGCACCCAGTGCTATAATAAAAGGAGTGCTTTTTGCTTTTTAATACTCAAAAATAGTTTAGAGAGTTATTTCTCCTACTTTAAGGCATCAAGTGAGGAAAACACGTGTGAGAAACACCCCTGTGGAAACCAAGGTCAGAGAGGAAGGGGAGGAGGTACTCCAGGCACCAAAGCAGAGATTTCTGTGCATCCTGTGGAAGGGTCTACTGTGGACCAGGTATCCCCTGCAGTCCACTGAGAGGACCATGCCAGAGCAAGTGGATACCCCCTGAAGTAATTGTGGCCCATGGAGAGCCCATAGAGGAACAGGTTCGCCTGACAGGAACTGTGGCCCATAGAGGATCCACACTGGAGCAGGTTTATCCTGAAAGATAGCAGCCTATAGAGAGAACCCACCTTGAAGCAGTGGAAAAGTGTGAGGAGGGGGAATGAAAGAGCAGTCAGACAAGGTTAACCCAGCACCATCTCTTTCACTACCCAACATGAGGTTCAAACCCACAACCCTGAGATTAAGTGTCTCATAGCTCTACTGACTGCGGTAGCTGGGCTCCACTGTGGCCCATCCCACTGCTTTAGCATGGTCTCTTCCATGGGCTGAAGGGGAATATCTGCTCCAGCACCTGGAGCAGCTCCTCCCCTCCTCCCTCCTTCTGTGACCTTGGTGTTCACAGGATTGTTTCTCACTTTTTTTTCTCTCACTCATCACTGCTGTGCAATGCTTTTTACCCTTTCTTAAATATGTTCTCACAGAGGTGCCACTGACTTTGCTGATTGGCTCGGCTTTGGCCTGGGGTGAGTCTATTGCTGAGCTGGCTAGAACTGTCTGTGTCCAGCACAGGACAGCCTCTGGCCTCTTTTCACAGCCTGTCCCACTACCAAAACTTGCCACATGAAGCCAATACATGTGCATACTACTTGTCCTCCATAAATCTCACCGAACTGCACACCAAAAATTCAGGGTTATTGGTCAAATTTGGCAGATAGCAAAAATGAGTCATGAGACAGCAGAAACAGCAAAGTCATGTGGGTGACTTTAACCTGCTGGATGTCTGCTGGGAACTCCATACAGCGGAGAAGAAGCAGTCTAGGAGATTCCTAGAGCATATAGAGGATAATTTCCTGCTCCAGCTGGTAAATGAGCCTACCAGGGATGGGGCCCCACTAGACATTCTGTTCTCAAACAGAGAGGGGTTGGTGTGAGATGTGGTGGTCGGAGGCTGTCTGGGGCACAGTGACCATGAAATAATAGAGTTTTCAATACTCAGGGATGCAAGGAGGGCCATCAATAAAACCTCTATGCTGGACTTCCGGAGGGCAGATTTCGACCTATTCAGAAGACTAGTTCAGAGTGTACCCTGGGAAACACCCCTTGAAAACAAAGGGGTCCAGGAGGGATGGGCATGCTTCAAGAAGGAAGTCTTGAAAGCACAGGAGCAGGCTGTCCCAGTGTGCCGAAAGGCAAGCCGGCGGGGACGACGACCCGTCTGGCTGAACAGGGAGATTTTGAAGGAAATTAGAGTAAAAAAGAGAGCCTACTGATTATGGAAAAAAGGGCTGGTTACTCAGGAAAAGTTTAGGAATATAGTTAGGTCATGTAGAAAGAAAATTAGAGAGATGAAGGTACAACTCGAACTTAATTTTGCCACTTCTGTGAAGGATAACAAAAAGTCCTTCTACAGATACATCAATAGCAAAAGGAGGGGCAAGGAAAACCTCCATTCTTCATTGGACATGGGTGGGAATATAGTTATCAAAGATGAGGAAAAGGCTGAGGTATTTAACACCTTCTTTACCTCAGTTTTTAACAAGTAAGACAGGTTGTCCTGAGGACAGCTGGCCTCTGGAGCTGGTAGACAGAGATAAGAAGCTGAATAGCCCCCCTGTAATCGAGAAGGAAACAGTTAACAACCTGCTGAGCCACTTGGATCCTCACAAGTCTATGGACCAGATGGGATCCACCCAAGGGTGATGAGGGAGCTGGCGGAAGAGCTCGCCAAGCTGCTCTCCATCATTTACCAACAGTCCTGGCTCACTGGGGAGATCCCAGGTGATTGGAAGTTGGCAAATGTCACGCCCATCCACAAAAAGGTCCAGAAGGAGGACCCGGGAAACTACAGACCTGTCAGCCTGACCTCAGTGCCTGGCAAGGTTATGGAGCAGATCATCCTCACTGCAATCACACAGCACCTACAGGATGGACAAGGGATCAGACCTAGCCAGCACGGGTTTAGGAAGGGTGGGTCTTTGTCTGACCAACCTGATCTCCTTTTATGATCAGGTGACCCACCTGGTGGATGAGGGGAAGGCTGTGAATGTAGTCTACCTGGACTTCAGCAAAGCCTTTGACACTGTCTCCCACAGCATACTCCTGAAAAACCTGGCAGCCCACGGCTTGGACAGGGGCACTCTGTGCTGGGTTAGGAACTGGCTGGATGGCTGGGCCCAGAGAGTGGTGGTGAATGGTGCTGCATCCAGTTGGCAGCCAGTCACTAGTGGTGTCCCCCAGGGATCAGTGTTGGGTCCAGTTCTGTTTAATATCTTTATCAATGATTTAGATGAGGGGACTGAGTCCACCATTTGCAGATTACACTAAGTTGGGGGGGAGTGTCGATCAGCCGGAAGGCAGGAGGGCTCTGCAGAGGGACCTGGACAGACTGGAGAGTTGGGCTGATTCCAGCGGAATGAGGTTCAACAAGGCCAAGTGCTGGTCACAACAACCCCATGCAGCGCTACAGGCTGGGGGCAGAGTGGCTGAAGAGCAGCCAGGCAGAAAGGGACCTGGGAGTTTGGATTGACAGGAAGCTGAACATGAGCCAGCAGTGTGCCCAGGTGGCCAAGAAGGCCAATGGCATCCTGGCCTGGATCAGGAAGTGTGGCCAACAGGTCCAGGGCAGTGATTCTTCCCTTGTACTCAGCACTGGTGAGGCCACACCTGGAGTGCTGTGTCCATTTCTGGGCCCCTCAGTTCAGGAAGGATATTGAGGTGCTGGAGCAGGTCCAGAGAAGACCAACAAGGCTGGTGAAGGGACTCAAGCACAAGTCCTATGAGGAGAGGCTGAGGGAGCTGGGGTTGTTTAGCCTGGAGAAGAGGAGGCTCAGGGGAGACCACATCACTCTCTACAACTACCTGAAAGGAGGTTGTAGCCAGGTGGGGGTTGGTCTCTTCTCCCAGGCAACTATCAGTAAGACAAGAGGGCATGGTCTTGAGCTCTGCCAGGGGAGGTTTAGGTTAGATATTAGGAAGTAATTCTTTACAGAGAGGGTAATCAGGCATTGGAATGGGTTGCCCAGGGAAGTGGTGGATTCACCGTCCCTGGAGGTTTTTAAGATGAGATTGGATGTGGCACTTAGTGCCATGGTCTAGTAACCACAGTGGTAGTGGATCAAGGGTTGGACTTGATGATCTCAGAGGTCCCTTCCAACCCAACTGATTCTGTGATTCTATGTCCTGCAAGCCACTCTTAAACCACATGATTGTTAAAATCTGATTAATCTTAAAGCATTATCAATTTTGTTTTTATTTAATGCCTATCATTTTTATGTTGATTCATCTCGTTTTGACTGCATGTTGCTTCCTGCCTGTGCTTTGGGTGGTTGTGCATGGGAATAAGTCAAGGTTGCATCTGTATTTGCTTAACTGGAAGCAAAATGCATCCCTTAGTGCTTTCTCACAGGCTGAGGGAACTAGAGTTGTTTTTCCTGGAGAAAAGGAGGCTGAGGTGAGACGTTATTACTCTCTACAATTCCCTGAAAGGAGGTTGTACTAACATGGGTGTCAGTCTCTTCTCCTAAGTAGAAAGTGATAGAATGAGAGGAAATGGCCTCAAGTTGCACCAGTAGAGGTTTAGATTGGATATTAGGAAAAATTTCTTCACCAAAAGGGTTGTCAAGCACTGGAACAGGCTTCCCAGGGAAGTGGTTGAGTCATCATCCCAGTAGGTATTTAAAAGTTGTGTAGATGAAGCATGTTGGGACATGGTTTAGTGGTGGTGATGCCTTAAAATCCAGGCTATATAGATTTTAGTATAACTCTTTTAGCACTTTTAGTAGCCCTTTGGCTAAGTACATTTGTATTAAATTCCTGAAATGTTTAATATTTCTTGTCAAGAATTCCAATGGACAAAGATTGTAGCAAGGTAAAGAACATTTTAGCTGTATAAAATGTCGTGCAAGTTTGGAGCTGGCTTCCCACCAAGTCTCCAAAACTCGACAACAGAGCCTTGCTTCCATGAGAGGGGAGAAAAAAAAACCAAACAGTCGAAGCTATAGCAAAAATATATTTTACATATAAAATAGATATATACAGTGAGAATACTATATACCTATAACCCCAGAAACCCCAAATAGCTTCCTAAAAGGGAAGAGGGGAAGGGAGAAGGGAAAAAGGACAAAAAAAGGATGCAAAGGGACAGAAACAAAACAGGTCTACACAATCTAAAAACCCTGTAACCAGCAAACTAAAGAACTGGCAAAATCTCACCACTTCCCTTGAGAGAAGCAGGACGGTTGGACGCAGCCCAGCACTCTCCCCTCACGCGTGGCAGACAACAGCAGTCACTGTAGGCCTCAGCTCCAGATAAGCAAGACCGAGACAGGGACCCACCGTTCTCGAACCTCACCGGAAAGGAAGAGAGCGAGCTCTCTTATCTACGCCTTATTTATACACCAGGTTACGTAAAGGAATAGCATGGAATACTTCCTTTGCCACTTTCCTAGTTCCTTCCTGGTTACAAGCTGGTCTCCAGGAAGGCCTAGGGTGAAAACTATCACAAATGTTCTTAGAGTAAGACATAACAGGCATATTGTTTGCTACAACTGAGTCAAAACTATTCAGAAGACCTAGAAGCTTTGAAACAGTTCCAAGCAGTACAGAAGGTGTTGATGAAGAGGAAGGCGGGAGAAAGGAGGGGTCTTTGCGACACTCAACTCAATTTTGGGGAGGCATGCATGAGGGAGGTCCCATGGGATGGAGGGTTTTGGGAAGGGGGTGTAACAGATGATGTAATGTTAGATATTATAGTACAAAACTATAGCACTTCTGTAACTCAGGGTGCATACTTTGGAAATTATTCCTATGCACCCAGCATACTGTCAATAAAGAATGCTTTGTTTTCTAATACTCAAAAGGGAGTGTTAGAGGGTTCTTTCTGGCCCTTTTAGGCAACAGTGGACTTGGTAGTGTTAGGTTAATGGTTGGACTTGATGATCTTAAAGGCCTTTTCCAACCTAAATGATTCTGTTTCTCTGTGTACTATAGGAAAACTCTCACTGCACTCAAATGACTAATGCTGATATTCCCCACTCAAAGCAACTTACTATTTATGGAAGATTCTGGTTCATCACTACAAGGTGTCTGTATGTGTATAGATCTCTGTGATTTGGCATTTCCTTTGTCAGTGTGCTGGCTTTGGCTGGGGTAGAGTTAATTGTCTTCACAGTAGTTAGTCATAGAATCATAGAATAATAGAATGGTTAGGGTTGAAAGGGACCTTAAAGATCATTTAGTTCCAACCACCCTGCCATGGGGAGGGAACCTTCCACTAGTCCAGGTTACTCAGAGCCCCCCCATCCAGCCTGGTCTTGAACACCTCAAGGGATGGGGAGACCATACCCTCTCTGGGCAACCTGTTCCAGTGCTTCACCACCCTCATAGTAAAGAATTTCTTCCTAATGTCTAATCCAAACCTACCTTCTTTCAGTTTAAGGCCATTACCCCTTGTCCTATCACTACATGCCCATATAAAATGTCCCTCTCCAGCCTTTTTGTAAGCCCCCTTTAGGTACTTGAGAAGGCTTCGGGGACACCTTCTAGCAGCCTTCTTCTCCAGGCTGAACAGCCCCAACTCTCTCAGCCTGTCTTTATAGGAGACGTGCTCCAGCCCTGTGATCATCTTTGATATCTTTAATATATCTTTCTAAAAATAAAATCCAGGTCAAGTAAAATTACTGTCTTGACACACGTACTGATGGGTAAAGATCTGAGTAAAGGTTTGAGTTACTGTAAATTCTATAATTGTCTTTACCACTAAGGATGTTTATCTGAGGATCAGTCTACCCCCAGCCCTGCAAAAAAGGGTTCTCAATATTAAAGTACATTGAAGTTTTTACATTATAAAAGGATGCCACCTCTATTCAGCTATTTGAAGTGTGATTTAGATATAATTCAGAATGAAGGATGCATTTGTATACTGAAAACCATCTTATATATCCTTACATGATCACCAGATCTCATGCTTCACAATGCCAGTCAGGCATGCACAAACCAAACAGTTCATTGTGGGGAGTCTCAGCTGGACCGAGGCCTTAACATGGGATGAAAAGGTGATTGAAA
>NW_020925675.1:102663-112351 GCF_003984885.1 Neopelma chrysocephalum
ACCAATCAGCCGTAAGAGTTGTGGTTTGTGTGTTTGAATTAACCTATGTAGAAAACGTGTGCCTAAAAATCTGTATAAAAAGAGCTGTAAAAGTGCAGCTCGGGGCTTCTTTTTTTTCTAATAAACTTTCTACTAGACATACTGTGTCACGACCGTCCTTACAGTGACAGTTCATTAATATTTTATAATTGCCCATCATACTGAAGCTTATGGCTGTTAAAAAATATTTATATCAGGTATTTGTTCAGGTTAGCTTGTAAATAAATGGATTATCTCATTTAATTTCAGAAAATGAAGTACACAATCAATCAGAATCTTAAGGTGTATCTAGCAGTTGCTCATTGTATCAGTTTTTCCTCAAGAGTCAATTTTGGGAATCCTCTGTTAGCAAACTACTAAACCAAGCAATAACTAGCCACATTCATATAAGATTATTATTCAAACTGAAACAGCCTCCTCTCTTTTCATACATTGAAATTAGATTAGTTTTACAGTATGCCTACTTGGTATTAATTTTCACACAGTTAGAAAAAAAGAACAAATTTACCAGGTAGGCAAGTAGATGGGCTTGTCAGTTCTATATACAATTTGTCCACAGAAGTCAGTCTACACAAATACAGATATAGTAATTTGTCTGATAAAGGTACAGAGAATTTGGTGGGGAAGGCTGCAGAAAAGCAAGCAATCACTATTAGATATCATACAATGGGAAGAAAACATTAAGGTTGTCCTCATGACATACGATATAAGCACTCCTCTAGTGTACTTATCACGAGAAGATAAAACAAGTGCCATTATTGCCAGTTAAGAGTGAGAAGTTGAGACAAAGCAGGGATCTGTCTCATGTCTGTATATTCAATGAAGAACTGAGTTCCACAGACTAAGATGCCTTGAATGTACCCTGTAGCACTGGGTGAAACTGCCACGGATTCCGGCACACTCTCACCAATTAACACCAATTTGGTCTCAGCCCTTAAGCTTTTCACTAGCCATCCATACCAGATCTGTTTACAGGTTGTAATAAAAATGATACATAAAAATCACATTACAAATGGAAAAGCAAAAATGTTTCTAGTACATACAAGCCAGTTACAGCTATGATAGAAAACTGACAAATCAACATGCAATGCCATTGGCTCTAATATTGTATTTATTTCATGGTAATTTATAAAGTTTGATAGTTTAATTATCAAGTATCTAGACAGATCTACTGAGGGCTTGGTAAAATTTATTCTACCATCGCTAAATTGATATGTATGCATTATCTTACTCCATATCTTTCTGACATGCAAATTCAAGTTGATTTAGCCATGCATACATTTCTTATTCCTATGCCCCTACGTAAAAATACTAAGTTATATTTGACCACATCTATGAACACCAGCCTGTCAAGTGACTGTAACACTCCAGTTTTGAATCCCCATGCTTAACTGGGAATATTACTTATTATTTAAGGCTTCAAAAGAACTAAACTTTTAAAGAGCCTTTAGTTCATTATTATCTCGAATTCACATCCAGAGAAAACAGTGCCATGCTTTCTCTAAGAGAATTTCTTTTAATTTAGTGAGAAAATAAGACATTTTGGCAAAAGGTTTTACAGGGATAACATATAACAAAGGCAGAAGTATTCCACCAAAACACCCAGCACAAAGACCCAGTCCACAAAGCAATCAGTACACCAGCTTAGTAAAACACAACTCACTGGTTTTAAGTTACCCAAGAGAAATTAAGAAAGAGTAAAGGAAGAAAGATTAAGAAGAGTAGAGAAAGAGAAAAGTAGTAAAGAAAGAGAATAAGAAAAAAATAATTACTGGTGAGGATCAAACGGCTCACATGGTGGCAGCCAGAATGGAAAAGGCCCACTTGGGCCTCATGCTTCGCATTTATGTGGTTTGGCCAGTGTGGCCACACCTCCCAGGTGGGACATTCAGGTCATTGACCACCCAGTGCTCTCCAGGCTAGAGTGGGGTGTGCTGTAGCCAATCACAAGCTCCAGGGGGCATGGTGTGGGTGGGCTAGCAGTTTGGCCTTTTTGATGGACAGCTGTCCCATGCAGTCTTCCGGCTCTGCCATGTGCTTTCTGTGGGCAGGCCTGACCATGTGTCTGCAGGCCTAGCCCTTCCACACACACACACACGCTCTCTCACAGTGAGTTGGCTCCAACCCACATAAAAATATATAACTCAGTGCGATTTGAATCCGGTATCTCACAGTGGCATGAAAAAAATTACCTTGGTGGCACATCTAGAATTTCCTACTCTCACAAAGATGAATTTGTTCTTTGTTGTTGTGGGTTGATACAGGTGGCAGCTAAGCTGTCACCCGGTTGCTTGATGACTCCCCCTGCAGTGACACGGAAGACACAATAAGAAGAGCAAAAGTGAGAAAACTCATAGGCCAATGTGAAAAACAGTCTTAGATAAATAGTTTTTCGAATTAGAATTTATTATATGGTAAAAACAAACAGCGCTGGGTGAGAGGCGGAGGTAAACACTCCTAGCCTGTCATCCCGAATCAGACATTAGCTCAACACTTTATTTCAGCTGCCTCATACATATTCATTACACATATGCATATACATTTACAAGAATTCAACAGATGTTTACCTAGACTAATCTGTTATCTATACAACAGGCTATAAATTCTTGTGTTTCTTGACAAGAAAGTGTTAACATCCTGCTAACTAAGCCTAGTTCAGCTATAACTCATGTACAAGATAAGGTAAGATAGTCTATGTTTTTATAAGGGGCAATTAAGTTTTAGAATCTTTTTCTTCCTTCCCGAGGTCACACTCACCTCCTTCATTCTCATCTTGGCACGAATCACTCGTTTCATTTATCACAATTCCCTCCTCCTTTTTTTATGGAATTATTGAATTGTGTCCTTTGTTCCAATCTCGACAGTATTAATTTGACATTTTCCTTATCTTTGGGAAGTTGAAATTTTGGTGACTAATAACATGTTGGTACCTTGTGTGGCTTTTTGATTAATGGGTATGGTTGACATTTGCATTCCTTGTACGACCGAGACTATCAGCTTTATAAAACAAGGTATTAAGCATGGTATAAATATTATACTAGCTAAGGCGCATAATAAGAAGAATCCTACTTTCTTCCACCAAGCTGTTCCTAATAAGTTTTCCCACCAGCTGCTATCTAACATAGAGTTCCACTTTTGTACGGGTACGTGGGTCAGTTTTCTGATATCCTTTGCAATATCCATAACTGTTTGCCTATTATCATCAATTTGTAATCAACAGTCTGAGGTATTAAACTTTCCACACACTCCTCCTTCTTCAGCTAACAGATAATCTAAGGCAAGTCGATTCTGATACGTGGCAGCTCAAGTTTTTGATTGTTGACTTGTGATTAGGTCTAGGGTTTGGACTGTCTTATTAGCTACTATTTCCATCACTGCCTGAAGGCGTATGATCCTATTTAACATGTATATGGGGGTTCTATAACCCCAGGTCCCATCCTGTGCCCAAGTAGCTGGCCCATAGGTTGCCATGATCTGTTCGGGAGGCCATTCGTCATCATACCACTTTTGAGTTCCCCCAATTTAATTTCTTTTACTTCGGTGTATGGTTCCATAATCATTGTATAAGGGTATGCCTAGATTCGTGCCTTTTTCGAGAGGCAATAAGAAAAACCCCGGTTGGATCATACCAAGAGTACAGACTCCTCTCCAGTCTTTGGGGAGCTGTGTATATGCTCGCCTTCCACATATTCAGAACAGTCCTTCTGGTGCCACCCAATTCAAACTGGTGCTATTTGCTTGGTCCCAATATATTTTCAACTCTTCTATACCTTCAAAGGGATTTTTCGTATTTGTTCTATTACACCACTAGCTTTGGGTATTGTTGTACCACTTACAACCTGCAGTTACATTATTGGTCCAATATCCTAATGGTTCTTGGGGCCACCAAAATTCCCCTGTGGTATTTAAAACTTTTACTGAGAGGCATGGAGACTCTCCTACTTTAGTCTTATATGTTTCCCTACCTCTCCTTTCAATGCATTCTTGCCCTACTATGTCAGAAGTCAATATCCAGCCCTGGGGCCTAGGCTCTGACACCCTCTGGGAGTGATTCCACTTTAAGATTTCCCATGGGGTGAGGCCGGTCCCTTTTCAGGGCCACTCTTCTGTCATTAAGGGTCCACTACAAATCCGGCACTTAGATAAATTCAATGTCTGAATAATACACTCCATTAAATCGATGTATAGGTTAGTCCCATAACCTGGGAGTTGCCAATCTTCTCCTAGTTTGTCTTTCAAATTTTGGTATAAGTCACCCCTGCTGGGAGATTTTTCTTGTATAGTCCCCTTTGACATCAATTTTACTTTTTGTTTGACTCTTTTCAAAACTTGTACTCCACCCCCGTCAGAAATGTCCCAATGGCCTTCTTGAGTTAAACAAATCCATTCTTCTCCCTTAGGACAACTAAGTCCCAATCTCGTTCCCCCTTTGCCTAAATTTTGGGCTACCCAGAGTTGCCGAGAACCCGTGTTGCAAGTGTTTAACTGTTCAGGGTCATAACAGACTTTGTTAACGAATGAATGGTAACTTTGAATCATACGGCCTTTATACCGTGTAGTCTGGTAACACTTGGCACATTCATCGGAAAGGACTTGAGCCCAAACGCAGCAGAGTACCCAGAAGGGTCCAGTATAACTTAAGCCTCCATGGCCCATGCCCAGAATGGGGTTGCAGCCCGTGGCTGGCTATCAGTGGCAGGCTCAGAGGTTAACCTGGTCTTGCCCCTTTTTAGGTCTTCCAATTTAATTAAGACCCAGTTTTCCTGTTTCCAGGTAAACGTTCACTTTATCTTGCAAAAACCGTGTTCTTTCAGCAATTTCCCTATTCCCACTAATTGGTCAGTATACAGAAGTTTTCAACCATTGCGACATCCCTTACATGGGGTCTATAAAATTAAAGTCATCTATTGGACAGTCAATTTGGGCCACTTCCCAAGCAAATTTCTTTGCACAGTATCCTAATGCTGTATACCAGTCTGTTTCAAATATCTCCCAATTTACTGGTAATAACAATTCCCACCCACAGAACAACTTATTTATTTGTACTGATTCTAACTGGTGTTGATCCCAGTGCGTGTCACGACACTTGGGGCAATGTATGTGTTGATTATAGGCCACACAGGACCATATACGGTGACAGTGTCTACACTGACACTCTACCCAACCATCGTGCTCGGACCCCGAGTGTTTTATACAACGTCATCATGGCTAGGCTTCGCGAACGAAGATTTGGGAAGGGCTCTACCCACGTTTCTTGCAAGCGCGTTGGTGGCTAAAGAGGCCAATACGAGAAAGAGATGTCCAGTTGCAAAAGGCACAGCAGAAAGACTCCTTAGATGGTATATACTGCAAGGCACGATTCTTTCTGCGTTGTCTTTTCTCCTCAAGGGTGATCCTGCGTGCTTTCTCAAAAGCATCAGCAACGTTATAGATGGTCTGTCTCCAGGCCTCCCGATTGGAGGCCAGAGTAGACCAGTTATGTTGATCAATATGGCCAAGGCTGACATGTTGTTTCAGGGAGTCCTTGTACCTTTTCTTCGGGGCTCCTCTCTTGCGGCAGCCGGTGGCAAGTTCACCATAAAGCAGGATCTTAGGGAGGTGGTGGTCCTTCATCCTGGAGACGTGCCCTGCCCATCGCAGCTGCATTCTCAGTAGCATGGCCTCAATACTTGTGATTGCTGCCTGTTCAAGAACAGATGTATTGGTCACATAGTCTGACCAGTGGATGTTTAGGATTGTAGGGAGGCAGCATTGATGGAAGCGTTCTAAGAGACGCAGGTGGTGGCGGTAGATGACCCATGATTCAGAACCATATAAAGGAGTAGACAGCACAATGGCTCTGTAAACACTGATCTTGGTACTTTTCTTCAAGTGTTTATTACGCCAAACTCTTTTATGGAGTTTTCCAGAAGCGCTATATGCCTTTGCTAACCTGTTGTCTATCTCTCCGTCAATCTTACCATTCAAGGAGATGAGGCTGCCTAGGTAATTAAACTGTTGGACTGATTTGAGTTCTGATTGGCCGATGGTGATGTGGGGATGATAGAGGACTTCCTGAGGTGCAGGTTGATGGAGAACTTCTGTCTTCTTTAAGCTGACTTCCAGCCCAAAGAGCTCAGCAGCATCTGCAAAGCAGGATGTTAAATGCTGCAGAGCTGCTTCTGTGTGGGCAACAAGGGCGGCGTCATCAGCATAGAGCAGCTCCCGGACAAGATGGTTTAAGGTCTTGGTGTGGACCTTCAATCGCCTTAGGTTGAATAGGCTTCCATCAGTACGATATCGAATGTAGATACCGTCCTGATCATCGAGGTCTGCTGTGGCCCTTTGGAGCATCATGCTGAAAAAGACTGTGAATAGGGTAGGAGCGAGAACGCAGCCTTGTTTCACACCATTCATTAGTAGAAAGGGCTCAGAAAGTGTGTTGCCATATCTGACTTGGCCATGCTGATCCTCATGAAGTGAGATGATCATTTTAAGGAACTTGGGGGGACAACCTAAACGTTCCAAAATCTGCCACAGACCTTTTCTGCTCACAGTATCGAAAACCTTGGTGAGGTCGACAAAGGTTACATAGAGACCTTTTTTCTGTTCCCTACACTTCTCTTGCAGTTGTCTGAGAACAAATATCATGTCTGTGGTGCTCCTGTTGGCTCTGAAACCACACTGTTTTTCAGGTAGAATTCCTTCTGCTATAGCAGGTATTAGTCTGTTCAGGAGTATTCTTGCCAGGATTTTGCCAGCAATGGAGAGCAGAGTAATACCACGGTAATTTGAGCAGTCTGATTTAGTACCTTTCTTCTTATACAAGGTGATGATGACTGCATCATGAAGGTCTGAAGGTAGTTCGCCTAGTTCCCAACAGCGCACCACAAACTCGTGAAATTTAGCATGGAGTGCAAGGCCCCCATGTTTCCAGACTTCAGGTGGAATTCCATCAACCCCAGCTGCCTTGCCGATTTTCACCTGCTGTATGGCCTTGAGGGTTTCTCTTAAAGTGGGGGCAGTATCCAATTCGTATTTCACTGGTTGTTGTGTGATGGACTGAATTGCTGAGTCTTGGACTTTACGGTTGGTACTGAAAAGAGTCTGAAAATGTTCAGACCATCGATTCAGAATGGAGGTTTTATCTGTCAGAAGCGTTTGACCATCTGCACTGAGTAGTGGGCTTTGGACTTGGTATGTGGGCCCGTATGCTGTTTTCAGGGCCTCATAGAATCCTCTGTGATCACCTGTATCTGCACATAGTTGAGTTTTTGCAGCTAGATCGGTCCACCACTTGTTCTGGATGTCACAGAGCTTCTGTTGGAGCTTGCTGCATGCAAGACGAAAGGCTATTTTTCTTGCGTGACAGGATGGCAGTGCAAGGTGTGCTTGGTGGGCGGTTCTCTTTTTCCTCACCAAGTCCTGGATTTCTTGATTGTTTTCATCAAACCAGTCCTTGTTCTTCTTGAGGGAGAACCCTAAGGATTCTTTGGAGGATTGCAGGATGATGTTTTTAATATGGTGCCAAATTGATTCGGGGGAGGAATCTGCAGAATCTGTGGAATGGTTTTTGAGCCTAGTTTGAAGGTTAGCCTGGAATCTCTCTCTTACTGTGGCTGATTGGAGATTGTTAACTTGGAGTCTTCTCCTTGGGATACTGCCCCTTTTAGGTTTGAATGTGAGATTGAAGTTGAGTTTACAGCGCACAAGCCGATGGTCTGTTTGGCATTCTGCGCTGGGCATCATGTGGGTATGGAGGACATCGCGGACATCTCTCTGTCGCACCAAGACATAATCAATGAGGTGCCAGTGCTTAGACCTGGGTGCATCCAGGTTGTCTTCAGACTATTTTTCTGCTGAAAGATAGTATTAGTGATGGTAAACTGTTGCTCTGCACAGAATTCTAGCAGAAGTAGACCATTATCATTGCAGTTTCCAACACCATGCTTGCCTAATATTCCTTTCCATGCTTCAAAATTCCTACCTACTTTGGCGTTGAAATCACCAAGGATAATGATCTTTTCATCTGCGGGCACCTTTTGGGTAAGGCGGCGCAGGTCAGTGTAAAATTTATCTTTTTCAGCAGGGTCAGCTTGGAGAGTTGGGGCATATATACTAAAGATGACAACGTGTTGTTTGTTGTTTAGTGGGAGGCGTAGGGAGATAATGCGGTCAGAGTGACCTGTCGGCAGATTTTCGAGTTTAGGGACAATAGAGTTTTTGATCATGAAACCAACACCTGAGAGATGTTTTTCGGTTCTGGACTTACCTGACCAAAAGAGTGTGTAACCGGCACCATGTTCTCTGAGGCTACCTTCCTCGTGAAGGCGAACTTCGCTGAGAGCAGCAATGTCGATGTTGAGATGAGCCAGTTCATGGGCAATTAGGGCAGAACGTCGCTCAGGACGTCCGCTGTTCGCAGAATCGAGCATGGTTCTGATGTTCCAACATGCTAGAGTTAATTTAGGTGCACCTTTGGAGGCAGGTGCATGCCTTTGTCTTTTGCTCTTTGTGTGACCGCATAGGAAGAAGATGCCCGTTGGTCTGCGATTAACCAACCGGGTGAAGGTGGAGATGAGCTTTGTTTAGGCCACCTTTTCTAGACCCCTCTCCGAGTGGAGCAAGCAGTGCTGTCCTTGAAAAGGCTGCTTGGACGTTCAGGGTGCTGCCCCAAGAGACTGTGATCTCCGTCAGTCTCAAATGACCAATATCCTGAACCGCCTGCATGCAGGGTTGGGTCTGCGGCTCCCAGTGCACCTTTCACCTACCGTTTCGACCCTCGCCCGACGCTACAGGACTTTTTGCATGTGGGTAAAGCCTTCAGGCCTGCGCAATGGATTTTTTAGGTGAGATGCAGTATGCGTGGAACTGAACCCACCCTTTAATCCTAAGGTTCATCTACCAGGGCCGAGCAAGCTTGGACGGTGGTAGCGAGGTGCTCAGGACGTAGGTTTGATTAGAGTGACCTTCTCTTAGATGGATGGCCTTACAGGGCTAAGCGAGCTCCATCTGCCCGGGTTTGAGATTAGAGTTGTCCTTCTCCTAGGATGACTGCCAAAGGCTAACGAGCTCATCCTGCCCAAGAACATAGTGTATCTGGTCCTACGGTTTTGACCTGTCTGGCATGGGTGACCCTACCGAAGGCATGAACCATCGCCAGCATTGCTCGCAACCATATAGGGGTACACAGGCTGCATACCTGTTACAACCATTTGGGCAAGTCTTTCATTTCCTACTTTCCTAACACATATCTATACACAATCTCAAGGAGAGATCCAGGAACAACCCTTTGACCTATCCACCCTTTCAGGACATAACAGAGCAAAGCAAATATATCCAGAACATGCCGAACCTGGGCAGTAGCCACAGGTAAGCTAAAAACAAACAGACAAACAAAACAAACCAACTGTTCTGGCCCCTGTACCCATCCAAGGCTGGGGTGCCTTACAAGGCCCCAGCCTAGCTGGGACCCCCGTCACTCTAAAGGAACCCCATTATCCACCCTGACCATATCCTTCCTCCACTGTGTTACCACGAATCTTCAGGCGCACTGCTTACCTGTGGCACCTCGCACAGGACTGCCCTGCTCTCCCTTCCGCCAGTCAGAGGACCCTCCATGGCCTGCTTGACCCCACTTCCCCTGTCCCCTGTCCCCCCCCCCCCCCCC
>NW_020925675.1:117351-155145 GCF_003984885.1 Neopelma chrysocephalum
TCATCATCATGGTTAGGCTTCGCGAACGAAGATTTGGGAAAGGCTCTATCCATATTTGTTACAGGCACGCTGGTGGCTAATGAGGCTAATACGAGATAGACATGTCCGATTGCAAAAGGCACAGCAGAAAGACTCCTTAGGTGGTATATTCTGCAAGACACGATTCTTTCTGCATTGTCTTTTCTCCTCGAGAGTGATCCTGCGTGCATTCTCATAGGAAGCAGAAGCGTTATAGATGGTGTGACTCCAGGCCTCCCGATTTGAGGCCAGAGTAGACCAGTTATGTTGATCAATATGGCCAAGGCTGAGATGTTGCTTCAGGGAGTCCTTGTATCTTTTCTTCGGGGCTCCTCTCTTGCGGCAGCCAGTGGCAAGTTCACCATAAAGCATGATCTTAGGGAGGCGGTGGTCCTTCATCCTGGAGACGTGCCCTGCCCAACGCAACTGTGTTCTCAGTAACATGGCCTCAATACTTGTGATTGCTGCTTGTTCTAGAACAGATGTATTGGTCACATAATCTGACCAGTGGATGTTTCGGACTGTACGGAGGGAGCGTTGATGGAAGCATTCTAGGAGACGAAGGTGGTGGTGGTAAATGACCCATGATTCAGAACCATATAAGAGAGTAGACAGCACTATGGCTTTGTAAACACTGATCTTGGTACTTTTCTTCAAGTGTTTATTATGCCATACTCTTTTATAGAGTTTTCTGAAAGCACTATATGCCTTTGCTAACCTGTTGTCTATCTCTCCGTCAATCTTACCATCAGAGGAGACGAGCCTACCTAGGTAATTAAACTGCTGGACTGATTTGAGCTCTGATTGGCCAATGGTGATACGGGGATGATGGAAGACTTCCTGAGGTGTGGGTTGATAGAGAACTTCTGTCTTCTTTAAGGTGACTTCCAGCCCAAAGAGCTCAGCAGTGTCTGTAAAGCAGGATGTTAAACGCTGCAGAGCTGCTTCTGTGTGGGCAACAAGGGTGGCGTCAGCAGCATAGAGCAACTCCCGGACAAGATGGTTTAAGGTCTTAGTATGGGCCTTCAGTCGCCTTAGGTTGAATAGGCTTCCATCAGTACAATATCGAATGTAGATACCGTCCTGATCATCGAGGTCTGCCATGGCCCTTTGGAGCATCATGCTGAAAAAGACTGTGAATAGAGTTGTTGCAAGAACACAGCCTTGTTTCACACCACTGGTAATTGGAAAGGGCTCAGAAAGTGCATCGCCATATCTGACTTGGTTGCACTGATCCTCATGGAGTGAGATGATCATTTTAAGGAACTTGGGGGGACAACCTAAACGTTCCAAAATCTGCCATAGACCTTTTCTGCTCACAGTATCAAAAGCCTTGGTGAGATCAACAAAGGTTACACAGAGACCTTTATTCTGTTCTCTACGCTTCTCTTGCAGTTGTCCGAGAACAAATACCATGTCTGTGGTACTGCTGTTATATAATTAGTGTTATAAGTATTAGTCATCTTTCTGATATAGTGTTAAGTATAAGTAGTAGAGATTGAACAAGATCTTTGAGTCTTGTTCAATTTCTAAAAGAGGGACTGATGCCTTAAGACCCTTTTAGTTTTTTTCTTATTTTCCTAATTTTATAAACTTTATAAGTAGTTAAGTAGTAAAAGTAGGTTTTAGAAGCAGCAGCCCTTATTCCTCACCCTTTAGCACAATAGTTTACACATTCCTCAACCCTCTTACCCCATTCTATCTTCCCCATATCAATTCTACTCCTGAATTCCAGTAAAAAATATTTAGTCTTTTGTCAAAGCAAAGCCTATGATGTTTAGAGAACACTCATATCTTGGCCTGAACCACAGAACACGGTCAGAAACTAGGTGACCGTGTATCCTTTGTGCTCTGAAGAAGATGAAGATGATGAAGAAAAGCCCCCAGACCCAATTACCAGGGAGTGGGCAAGGGGTGGACCAGGGCAAAAGCTACGGGATAGACAAAACTTGGATTGGTCAGGCAGTATTATAAATTGTAACATCTCAGGCACGGAAGGCGCGCGCGTCTTGTGATCTTTATGCGTAGGCACAAATGAAACTGTTTTCTTATCTCATTCTCAATTAACTGCTCTGGAGTTTTTTTTTCCTCAGCTCCAATTAGGCATCAAGACGATCAGTAATATACACACCTGCCCCTCCACTTTGCCAGGGGATGGTTCCCTCTTTCCATGAAACAAACCACACTCTCTTAAGAGTCTGTCCTGGGGATAATTGAAACCAGGATCTCAGGCTAGGTCTTACTCTGGAACTTTCAGAAAATATCTGTCAGGCTTTTAAGTCTCTCTGTTCAGGGGTTAACTCATTCCAGTCCTCAATGTGTCTCCTTCATTCAGACGATGAATTCATAAAGGTCGTTTCTGGAGTTAAGGTCGTTTCTGGAGTTTAAGTCGTAAGTCCCCAGGCATCAACGACACAGCCCACTCTTTCAGGTGTGGTGGAACCACTGGTCCTTTTACTCTAGTTGCGTGGGTCCACCCCTGTTCCGCTGTATGGATCGCGGTCTCCATTGTGAGCAGTACCTGGAAAGGACCTTCCCAATATGGGGTTAAAGATGTTTCTTTCCATCTTTTTATTAAGACCCAATCTCTAGGGTTTATCTTATGTAATGACCAGTCTTCGCGAACGAAGATCTGGGGAAAGGTCTTTTTACCTTTCCAGCCTGCGCAATGGATTTTTTAGGTGAGACACAGCCTGCGCTGAACTGAGCCCACCCTTTAATCCTAAGGTTCATCTGCCGGGGCCAAGCAAGCTTGGACAATGGCAGTGAGGTCCTCAGGACGTAGGTTTGTTTAGAGTGACCTTCTCATAGATGGATGGCCACACAGGGCTAACGGGTTCCATCTGCCCGGGAGACCGAGGAATCGAACCCGGGTTGCAGCAGTGAGAGTCCTGCATGCTAACCACTAGGCCACCAGGGGTCTCTTATCTTATGTATCTTGAAATCTAATGGTGCCATTTGGGCTAAGGCTCCTCGCTCTCTTATTTCTCTTAATCTTTTTGTAAGCATTTGTATATATGGCCTCAATTTAGTGTCAATATTATTATAGTCACCTACTACATCTTTTAGCCAGATATAAGGCATTCCATAAAGCATTTCATATGGTGATAGACCGAGGTCCGCCCTGGGCTGGGTTCGGAAACGTAATAAGGCTAGTGGCAAGCATTTAACCCATGACATCTGAGTTTCAATCATCAATTTAGTTAGGGCTTGCTTCAGAGTCTGGTTCATTTGTTCGACCCTTCCCGAACTCTGAGGATGCCAGGGAGTGTGATATTTCCAGTTGATTCCTAACGCAATCATTATTTCTCTGAGTATCTTTGAGGTGAAATGAGTGCCCCTGTCTGAATCTTTGCTATACACCATGCCATATCTGGGGATTATATGTTTGAGTAGCACTTTTATTACAAAATTCACTGTGGCCCTTCCAGTAGGTACTGCTTCTACTCAATGGGTCAGATGGTCGATTATCACTAATAGGTATTTCCATCTATTCACAGGTGGGAGTTCTGAGAAATCCACTTGGATTTGTTCGAAGGGTCGATATGCAATATTTCGCCCCCCTACAGGAATATTCCTCATAACCTTTTTACTCACTTTTTGACATGTTAAACAGTGACTCGTAACTTGTTTAGTGATTTCAAAAATTCCTATACATCCATAATTTTGTAGAAATTGATCACATAGGGCTCGGGTTCCCCAGTGAGTAGCTTGATGTAACTTCATCAATATTGTTCGTGCTATTGGTTTAGAAATCATTTTCCTCCCATCTGCCAGGATCCACGTTCCTTCCTCCTGCTTCTTTGCACCTATTCGTATCAGTTCTTTCTCATCTTTCTCTGAAAATACTGGTATTTCTAAATTTTCGGGTTGCTGTAAACTTAATACATGTAATTTGGTTATTTTCCCATTTTCGGCTGCTTCCTTGGCCACCTTATCTGCTAAGTTGTTTCCCCGGAGTACAGAAGATAAACCCCTTTGATGCCCTTTTACATGAACTACTGCTATCTCTAGAGGTTTCTTTAGGGCTTCTAATACCTGATTTATCAATTCTTTATGTATTAACGATTTACCCCTTGTGCTTATCAGTCCTCTTTCTTTCCAAATTTTTCCGAATGTATGCACTACTCCATACGCATATTTTGAGTCAGTGAAGATAGTTCCCCTCTTTCCTTTCAATAACTCAAGAACTCGGTAGAGAGCATATAACTCACAAGCTTGTGCTGACCAGGTTGAAGTTTTCCAGATTCTATGCTTGTCATGTCACTTCCATCGACTATAGCATATCCGGAAATTCTCTTCCCATCTTTACACCAGGAGGAGCCGTCAACAAAATATTTCTCCCCTTTTTCTAATTCTACTTCTTCTAAATCCTCTCAGACTTTAGTT
Organism: Neopelma chrysocephalum; assembly: GCF_003984885.1. Lineage (NCBI taxonomy): Eukaryota > Metazoa > Chordata > Aves > Passeriformes > Pipridae > Neopelma > Neopelma chrysocephalum. Next base: position 121,759 of record NW_020925675.1, read on the forward strand.
TGTAGCTGAATCAGTTCTGAACAATTATGTTTTAAATTTTGGGTCAGTTCACTTGGTTCTCCATACAGAAACTGTGCAGGATTTTGGGTGTTGGTTACTGTGAGCTCTAGCTCTGGACCATGAATTAGTATAGCTTCATATTTTAAAATGCAGGCATCAGTCAACCATTTTTCTACCTTTTGATTCAGTATTGCCTGAACAGCATGGGGAGTGTAAACTACAATCTTTCCCCTGAAAGTAATTTTTCGGCTCTCTTCTACTAACACAGTGGTGGTTGCTACAGCTTGTAAGCACACAGGCCAACTTCTGCTGACTGGATCCAGTAACTTCGATAAATACGCCACTGGTTTCCAGTGTCCTCCTTTTTCTTGTGTATGCACCCCATAGGCAATCCCGTGTTCTACATTCACAAATAGTTGAAATGCTTGTTTCAGCTCAGGAGGGGTTAAAACTGGTACTTTCATTAAAGCTCTCTTAACTTCTTCTAACTTCTCTGTATCCTTTTCATTCCATTTCACTACTTCTTGGGTAAGCTTCTCATATAAAAACTTTACCAACCCACTATAACCATTGATCCACAGCCTGCAATATCCTAGCAATCCCAGTAACTTCTTTATATCCCTCTTAGTTTTTGGGGGAGTCATGGTTAATATTCCTCTCACCCTCTCAGCATCCAATCGCTTAGTTCCTTTATCTAGCCAGTGACCTAAATATTTTACTTTCTGATCCACAAATTGTAATTTCTTTTTGGAAACTTTTAGCCCTTTTTCTCCAAGGAAATTTAAGAGTTTTGTCATAGTTTCCTTGACATCTTCTTCACTCTCACCAGCGATCAATAAATCATCTACATATTGTATGATGTCTATTCCTGGGGGTTTGGGGAATTCTAATAACAGTCTTTCTAAGGCCTGCCCAAACAAATTTGGGGATTCTGTAAACCCCTGGGGAACAACCGTCCACCTTAATTGCTGTTTCCTCTGCGTTTGTGGGTCCTCCTACTCAAAAGCAAAAATGTTTCAACACCCCTCATCTAAGGGGCAAGCCCAGAAGGCATCTTTTAAATCTATGACACTATACTAGGTGTAATTAGGAGGTATATGACTCAGAAGTGTGTATGGGTTTGAAACCACCGGGAACCGGGAGATGGTTCTTTTGTTCACTTCTCTTAAATCTTGAACTAGCCTAAAAGTGCCATCTCCTTTTTTAACCGGAAGGATGGGGGTGTTATGGGGGGACATGCAGACTTCTAGACTCCCTTTTGTCAGTAGTTTATCTATGATGGGTTTAAGACCCATCCTTCCTTCTTGAGAAATAGGGTATTGTTTTATCTGTATCGGACGGTTTGGATTGATAATTTCTATTTTTATGGGATCAATTTTTAATTTTCCCACTTGGTCTTCTGAGGCCCATATGCTGGGCTTAATCTTTCCTCATCTTCTGTCTTTGAGAGTCATTATTTTTACTCTCATTTCTCCTTCCTCAGGGATAACTCCTATTCCTAGGGAAACTTGTAGGTCCCTTCCCAAAAGGTTATAACCTGGTTCAGGTATTAATAGTAAATCTTCTACTGCTATTCTGGTTTATCCCTCAATTTGGACTTGTTTTACGAGGGGTACTAGAAATCCCTCCCCCTTTGCTCCAATTACTTTAATTGTATCCTTACTGGCTTTACAACCCTGAGGAATTTTTTTTATACACATCCGATCAGCTCCAGTGTCAACCAAAAATTCATAATCTTTGTCCTGGGGTCCTAATTTCAGTTTTATCGAGGACTTCTTATGATGTCTCTCTCCCAGGAAATAAAGCCCCTGACCTCCCTAATCTCTTTCGGCCTCCTCAAACAGTTTTAAGTCTTTTTGTCTCTTGGGACAGTTTCTTTTCAGGAGGCCTCTTTTCTTGCAATAGAAGCATACAGGCTCCTGAGCCTCTAAGGCAATTCGCTGGGGTCTGTTATCTATGTTAAAACGTCCCTTCTTCCGTTCTCTTTTAGAACTCACTTTCTCGTCTGAATTTACACCCTTTTGTGACTCTCGGATAGCAGTTACCAGGACTTTTGCTTTTGTTTTTGCCTTTTCATCATCTCTTCGCACATAAGCTTTTTGTGCTTCTCTTAGCAAATCCTCCAGCCCCCGGTTCTGCCAATCATCCAATTTTTCTAATTTCTTCCTGATATCATTCCAGGAATTACTTACAAAGTGGACTTTTAGTACCACTTGTCCAGCTGGGGTTTCTGGGTCGATCCCTGAGTATTGCTGTAAGTCTTTTCTCAACCTTTCTAGCCATGCACTCGGAGTTTCATCTTTCTCTTGCTGACTTTTAAATGCCTTTGTGACATTTTGCCCACGAGGCACAGCTTCTTTAATTCCTCGTATTATTAAAGTACAATAGTCTGCCATATGTTGTCGATCTAAAACAGAATTATGGTCCCAATTGGGAGGATTAATGGGCATTTTATTGTCTCCTGGGGGTCCTAATTGGTTCTCTCTATCCCATATTCGTATTCCTGCCATTCGTATCATTTGTCTCTCTTCTGGGTTGAATAGAATTCCCAGAATAGATTGCATTTCTCCCCAGGTATACATGTTAGGTCCTAAGAATTGATCTAGTTGTTCGGCTACCCCTAAGGGATCTTCTAGTAGCCTTCCCATTTCTTTCTTAAATGTTCAAACTTCACCTGAACTTGGGGGGGGGGGTTACGAAACCAATTCCACCTTGTGCTCCCCCTAAGGGTACTTCTCTAAGTGGATATAATTCCTGCATTGTGTGTAACTCTTCCTCTTCCTCACCAGAGTTTTCTTGGTCTATTAAGAGAGCTCTGACCTCCCTTGGGGTAGTTCGTTTCTTCCTTCAAGTCTTATGTCTCTCGGGACCCTCACATCTATGATTCAGTGAGGCAGTGAGGCCTGCAGTGGGGGGTGGTTGTACAAGGGGAGAATTATTCAACGGCGCTGTGGGAATAGCTACCAAGGAGGGTTGTAAAATGGGATGCAACAGAGGTTGTAAAATGGGCTGTGGACGGGGATTGTAAAATGGGTTGCGACGGGCATTGTAAAATGGGCTGTATAGGGGGTGGATTATAGGGTGGGGGTAAGTTGTCTAAGGGCTCCCACTTAGTTTCTGCTAATTCCTTTTTTGTTGGCTCATCTCTTGTTAATTTATAGACTTTAATAGATTCTGGCCAAATCCCACTTATCCAACAAGTGGCATATTCGCTCTCTTCAGGGTTTATTGGCTCCTTGCTATTTACATAGTTGTTAAGGGCTTGGCATATCCAGTCTTCGAATGACCCATACAAAGGCCAAGAGATATTATCAGCCCTTATTTTTTCTTTAGTCCATTCAGTCATACAGAATTGAATCATCTTTGATTTATCCTTCTTTCTGGTACTCTCCCTATCCTCCCAGTTTAATATCATAACCCCAAGGGGACTGTCAGGGGGTATGTCTGGCAATGCCTGCCTGCTCCCTTTCTTCCTGAGGCTACCTATTTTACTAAGTCCTTGCCCCATAGTTTCCGAGGTCCCTTCTAAAAGCCTTCTGGGATCCCTTTTCAAGACTTTTCCACCGACACAGAGGTCCCTTTAAAAAATCTCACCGACCCCAGAGGTCCAATCAGCAATTCCACCACTTCGTCCCTTCACCTGCTGTGCCCCTTGCGGGGTGACAGAAACGAGGCTATCGGGACTCCACTCTCAGGTCGCGGCGATGCCGCTTCTCATTCACTCATTCACTCCGACCTCTTTTATCCACCCCCCGAGGATACTTACAGTCCATTGTTCTCACTCGGGTCTTCGTGCACGAGAATTATAGGCCTTTTTGCTGCAGCACTCCGGGAGCTTAATAATTCCTTGCTGTTACCATATAACGCATTACCCTGGTTCTGTCGGGAAATTAGGCCTGAAATAGGCTGCTGAAATCAGCGGGCCGCACCCCCTATTTCAAGCACTAAATATCCCACAGAACACGGGTATCATGTCGGCCGGTCACCACTTTGTGAAAAACAGAGTTTTAGATAAATAGTTTTTCGAATTAGAATTTATTATATGGTAAAAGCAAACAGCGCTGGGTGAGAGGCGGAGGTAAACACTCCTAGCCTGTCACCCTGAAACAGACATTAGCTCGACACTTTATTTCAGCTACCTCATACATATTCATTACACACATGCATAGACATTTACATTTACAAAAATTCAACAGATGTTTACCTAGACTAATCTGTTATCTATACAACAGGCTATAAATTCTCGTGTTTCTTGACAAGAAAGTGTTAACATCCTGCTAGCTAAGCCTAGTTCAGCTGTAACTGTCTTAGTCTGAAGAGACTAGAATGTTTGCTGAAGAGGATGAGTTATGAGATAGACCAAACTTCTCTCTCTCAGCAATTGTAAATTCGAAATTAAGGGGTTTTAATCGAGGAAGTGTGGAAAAACAGAAGAAATAACAACCCTTTATTAAAAGATATATGTATGTTGGCAAAAACACTAACAGAACACAAAAACCCCCTAGACAGTAGTCCTAGAAAAAAAACAAAAAAAAAGTCTGAATGAGTACTTCTCTGTCCTTTAGCGCAGTCCTAATCGTGGCCTGCAGGGGGCGCTGTTGGACCGCCAGAGATGCAGAGCCTGCAGTTCTCTGTGTTGACCTGCTGGGGGCGCTGTTGGGCTCTGGCGATCACCACGCGGGAAGGAGGGAGTCTGGAGGGTGGTCTCGGATCACGGGAGAAGCAGTGGGGGGACCCTTCCCCCCCAATGGGAGAAAAAGGGAAAAGAAAGCAGTTCACCCCCACGGGACTCACTGTTGTCTCAGATGACGGTGTCTCTGGGCTCCTTCTCTCTCTCCTAGCAAGCACGGACTTCTCCGATGAAAAACCCAGTAGGTCCCGGCTGGAGTCACGAGGCAGTGGCGGCACAGGGCCGGTGGTCAGCCCTCACCAGGACAAAGAAACCAGAAAGACTGGCTCCCAGGCTTTTCCTCCAGAAAATGCTCGGACACAGTCCCTGTCTCCATTCCAGAGAGAGAACTCCGCAGTCTGCCCTTCTTCCCTCTCAGGAGTGCCCGCAACCCCCCAGCCTCTGATGGGCCATTAGCCAGGAATTTGGCCAGATCTTTTGTAAAACTAATTGACTCCCTTCTCCCACTCACTCCTTCAGTGGGGGGGCAGGGGGAAGAAAAATTCTCCTGGATTTTCTAACCTATAACAATAACTCATGTACAAGATAAGGTAAGATAGTCTGTTTTATGTTTTTATAAGGGGCAATTAAGTTTTAGAATCTTTTTCTTCCTTCCTGAGGTCACACTGACCTCCTTCATTCTCATCTCGGCACGAATCACTTGTTTCATTTATCACGGTCAAGATAAAGACAGTTCAATAAACAAAAGAAAGAGGAAAAAACAACACAAACCAAGTAATGAAAGGCAATTATTCACCACCTCCAAGTTGACTGATGCTCAGCCAGTCTCTGAGAAATGGTTGCCTCTGCAAAAAAACCCTCCCCTCAGTTTTTATTCTTGAGGATGACATTCCATGGCATAGAATATTCATTTGGTCAATTTGAGTCAACTGTCCAGATTGGGTCCCTTCTCAACTTCTTGCTGACCTCCAGCCTACTCTCAGGGGAGGGGACTGTGAAAAAAGTAGTCTTGACACTGTGCAAGTACTGCTCAGTGATAGTAAAAGCACTGGTGTTTTATCAACATTATTTTAGTCACAAATACAAAACAGAGCACCATACACAATGTTACGAAGAAAATTCACTCCATTCTAGACAGACCCAGTACACCTAAAAAGTCTAATAACTTGTTTTAGGTGAACAAAAAGTACCAGATGATTTCTTGCTGCTTAGTTGAAGGATAAGGGACCCCTGGTGGCCTAGTGGTTAGCATGCAGGACTCTCACCTCTGCGACCCAGGTTCAATTCCCCAGTCCCCCGGGCAGATGGAGCCCGTTAGCCCTGTGAGGCCATCCATCTATGAGAAGGTCACTCTAAACAAACCTACGTCCTGAGGACCTCACTGCCATTGTCCAAGCTCGCTTGGCCCCGGCAGATGAACCTTAGGATTAAAGGGTGGGCTCAGTTCAGCGCATGCTGTGTCTCACCTAAAAAATCCATTGCGCAGGCTGGAAAGGTAAAAGACCTTTCCCAAGATCTTCGTTCGCGAAGACTGGCCATTATTATTATTAGTTGAAGGATAAGAATGCAGTGTGGGGAAAAGTCATATTTGTGTCACTCATAACACTCCTGAATGATCCGCTTTTTGGAGACAAAACATGGCTGGACAGAGAGTAGTCCAGGATAACAACTCTTTTACAGAGTCATAGAATCATTTAGGTTTGAAGAGACCCTGAAGATCATCAAGTTCAACTGTTAACCTAACACTACAAAGTCCACCACTAAACCATGTCATAAGCACCACATCTACATGTCTTTTAAAAACCTCCAGGGTGACTCAACCACTTCAGTGGGCAGCCTGTTCAAATGCTTGACAACACTTTTGGTGAAGAAATTTTTCCTAATATCCAATCTAAACCTCCACTGGTACAACTTGAGGCCATTTCCTCTCATTCTATCACTTGCTACTTGGGAAAAGAGATCAACATCCATCTTGCTGCAACCTCCTTTCAAGTAGTTGTAGAGTAATAAGGTCTCTCCTGATCCTCCTTTCCTCGAGGCTAAACAACCACTGTTCCCTCAGTGGGATCCTCATAGGACTTGTGCTCTAGACCACTGTGCAGGTTTTGGCTGGTGTAGTGGGTTGACCCTGGCCAGATGCCAGGTGCCTACTAAAGCCGCTCTCTCACTGTCCCTCTGCAACTGGACAGAGGAGAGGAAAAAAAAGCTAAGGATTCATGAGTTGAGATAAGAGCTGGGAGAGGTCACTTGCTGATCACCATCACAGGCAAAACAGACTCAAAGTGGGGATATTAATTAAATTTAGTCCTAACGGGATCAGAGCAAAAGAGTGAGAAATAAAAATAATCTTAAAAACACGTTCCCCTCACCCCTCCTTCCTTCTAAGTTCTACCTCTTCCCCCCTCAAGCGGTGCAGGGAGACAGGGAATGGGGGTTATGGTCAGTTGTTGTTTCTGCTGCTGCTCAGAGAGAGGAGTCCTTCCTCTGTTTCCCATGGGGTCCCTCCCATGGGAGACAGTCCTTCACGAACCTCTCCAGCGTGAGTCCATCCCACGGGTAACAGTTCTTCATGAAACCACTGTCCCATGGGTCACTTCTCCATGGGGTGCAGTCCTTCACAAATGAGCTGTACTGGCATGAGTCCCCCACAGGACCACGAGTCCTACCCAGGAAAAATCTGCTCCAGCATGGGCTCCTCTCTCCACAGGCTGCAGGTCCCCGGCAGGACCCTGTTCCATCTTGGGCCTCCCATGGGGTCACAGTCTCCTTCATATATCCACCTGCTCCAGCATGGGCTCCTTCATGGGCTGCAGGTGGGTGTCTCCACCCCGATGGTCCTCCATGGGCTGCAGGGAGACAGCCTGCTCCACCATGGTCTGCACCACGGGCTGCAGGGGCCTCAGCTCTGGCGCCTGGAGAACCTCCTCCCCCTCCTTCTGCACTGACCTTGGTGTCTACATTGTTGTTCCCATGTTCTCACTCTGCTCTTCCCTGTCTGGAATTTTCATCTGCGCAATAACTTTCCATTCTTAAATATGTTATCATGGAGGTGTTACTATCATTCCTAATTGGCTCGGCCTTGGCCAGAAACAGGAAGCCCATCCTGGAGCTGGCTGGCATTGACTCCACCAGACAGGGGAAGCTGCTAGCAGCTTCTAACAGAAGCCACCCCTGTAGCCCCCCCGCTACCAAAACCCAGCCACAGAAACCCACTACAATGGTATGGGACTATGTTTAGGATTTCTGCTGGAAACAGTGTTGAGAACCCGGGCATGTATTCATTATTGCTGAGCAGCGCTTACACAGAGTCAAAGCCTTTTTTGCTTCTCACATCACCCCACCGGAGTGAACGAGTCACTACATGTCAGCTGAGACAACTGATCCCAACTGACCAGAGGGAGATATTTCATAACATATGACATCATGCTCAGCATATAAAGCTGGGGGAAGAAGGAAAAAGAGAATTATAGTGTTTTGTCTACCCAAGTAACCGTTACACATGATGGAGCCCCGCTATCCTGGAGATGGTTGAACACCTGCCTGTGATGGGAAGTAGTAAATTAATTCCTTGTTTGGCTTTGCTTGCTTGCACCGCTTTTGCTTTACCTATTTAACTCCTCCACCAGGGGAGGTGAGCAAGTGGTTGTGTGATACAAGCCAAGATGCCATTGGCCTGCTTGGCCACCTGGGCACACTGCTGGCTCATGTTCAGCCAGCTGCTGACCAACACTGGGCAGCTTTCCAACCATTCTTCCCCAAGTCTATAGCTTTGCATGGGATTGTTATGACCCAAGTGCAGGACCTGGCACTTGGCCTTGGTGAATCTCATATGAGTGGCCTTGGCCCATTGATCCAGTCTGTCCATATCCCTCTGTAGGGACTTTCTACTCTCAAGCAGATCAACACTCCTGCCCAACTTAGTGTCCTCTGCAAACTTCATGAGGATGCACTTGACCCCCACATCCAGATCTTGAAAAAGATACAAAGGTCTGCAATACTGAGCCCTGGGGAAAGCGGCCGCCAACTGGATTTAACTCCATTCACCACAACTCTTTGGGACCGACCATCCAGCCAGTTTTTTACTCAGAAAGAGTACACCCATCCAAGCCATGAGTAGCTAGCTTCTCCAGGACAATGCTGCAGGAAATGGTGTCAAACACTTTACTAAAGCCTAGGTAGACAACATCCACAGCCTTTCCCTCATCATCAGGTCACCTTGTCATAAAAGGAAATCACATTAGTCTACAGGACCCACCTTTCCTAAACCCATGATGACTGGGCCTGATCCCCTGGTTGTCTATACATGTGTATCAGGGCTTAATTAGATGTTGATACTTTGGTCTGTGTTTGGCCCAGCCACTTGTGAAAGTTTGTTCTTTTCCTGTCAATTTATGAGAAAACAGGCACTCATAAACAAGAACTTCATCCTTGAAGCAAGCATCTGGTATAAACTGAAATTAATTGCTCTTATGATTGGTTTATTGCCTTTCAAGGGCATTTGAAGAAGAAAGTAAAGAGGAGTATGATGAAGTAAGCCCCCAGACTCAATTAAAAAAGACCCCTGAGGTATAACGCACATGCTCGAGGGGAATTCCAAGGTACCCACGCATGCGCAGAAGAGATGCCACTTGCATAACGAGGGGTGAGACTGAAGGCCTCTAGCTGGGCGGTGCTGGCCACACCTGCCCAGGTAGACGTCACCAATTAATTGTATAAAAAGCAGATAGCTCATTTTGGGCTAGCTCGCTTCACACGAAGGACCACGTTGCCTTTTGCGGGGATGCCCGCTACATGTGAGCCTTCTGACCCTCCAAGAACGCAGCTGCTACAGAGGATTTTTGGCACTTGGAGTCGGTAAGATAACCTCATAAGTGACACCTGAGTGAGTAGGGTGTTGTATTCCCTCGTTTCTCTTTCTCTCGGGTTCCCATTTACTTGGCCACTTCTTTGTAATAAATATTGGGGGTTTTTTGAGCTTTCAACGGTGTATGGTTTCAATCTCGGCATCCTTTCGAGTTCTCCCTATTACAACATGTCATGTGATGGCACTCAAGATGATCTGCTCCATAACTTTCCCCAGCACTGAGGTCAGACTGACAGGCCTGTAGTTTCCTGGATCCTTCTTCAGGTCATCTTGTCAATGGGTGTCACATTTTCTAACTTCTGGTCAACTGGGACCTCCCCAGTTAGTCAGGATTGCTGGTAAAAGATTGAAAGTAGCTTGGTGAGCACTTTTGCCAGCTCCCTCAGTACTCTTGGGTGGATCCCATCTAGCCCCATTAACCTGTGTGTGTCTAAGTGGTGTATCAGATCCCTAACCCTTTCATGGGATCACAGAATTATTTAGGTTGGAAAAGACCTCCAAGATCATCAAACTCAACTTTTGACTGATCACCACCTTGTCAACTAGACCATAGCACGAAGTGTCACATCCAGTCATTTCTTGAACACCTCCAGGGATGGTGATTCCACCACCTCCTGGGGCAGTCTGTTCCAATCATCTTTAACAACCCTTTCCATGAATAAATTCCTCCTGATGTCCAACCTGAACCTCCCCTGGTGCAGCTTGAGGCTACGTCCTCTTGTCCTGTCACTTGTTGCCTGAATTTCCCCTTGGATTATGCGGGTTTCATTCTGCTCACCACCCCTCTCATCCAGCTCAGCAGGGTGGGTACCCCATGAAGAACTCATCTTGCTATTAAAGACTGAGGCAAAGGCGGCATTAAGTACCTCAGCCTTTTTCTCATCCTTGGTCACTGTGTTTCCCCCTGGATCCAATAAAGCACGGAGATTGTCCTTAGCCCTCCTTTTGTTGCTAATGTGTTTGTAGAAGCATGTTTTATTGTCTTTTACAGTAGTAGTCAAATTATGTTCTAGCTGGGCTTTGGCCCTTCTAATTTTCTTTCTGGTTTGTTCTGAAGAAAACACAAACCAAGTAATGGTACTTGAGCTTTCGCACTTGAAATGTTTTAAATGCATTCAGTAACAAGCCTCAAAGTTTATGCAACAGTGATAGGTGAATCTGCTAGAACAATAAGTAAATATTTATTTAAATAAGAATAACTGGTTGATTTGTTGATTTCTTGACCAAAGGTAGTTGTATGTATTTATGTTTTAAACTCAAAATATTTTTAAAATATAAAGCTATGTATTTCAAGGTCCACAAAAATATATTCACCTTCACTAATTAAATATGTGAGAATAAGCAATTATAAAGAAGTTACTTCATAATTTGAAAGCTAAATATTTTTGTACTTTTAGTAATAGCATCTGTAAGTGTAGAAGAATCTTCCAGAAGATTCATTTCAAGGAGATGAGGGTTTATGTCACTCAAGAAGACTTTGCTGCCTTGGAAAAAGACATCTTCCCAGGGATAAGTCTTATGTGTTTTTTTCTCCTGCATTCCAGAGAAGCTGACTCCCTGGTACGAGAGAAGATAAGTCCTTGCAGACATGCCTGAAGGCCCCCACAGCAGGGGGGTCAGGCGAATAATAAATAAGCCCAGAAAAAAACCTGCGGGTGCTTTTTTTCATGCCCGATGCAGGTAGTGCCATCATGTTAGCGTTCTCGGCTTTTGGAAATAAATTCTCCTAAATTCTTCCACTGCCTGGTCCTGGGGGTACCTGTATGTAATCTTTCTTCAAAGTATCTTTTTGTAATATCTCCCTAATATGAGAAAGAATGTGAGCAGGATTTAAAGAAGTCAGGATTCTGGAGTTTCATAGAAATGTGGTCGATTTGTGAATAATGTTATTAATTGCCAGTGCAGGTTAGCATTTGCCTTGTCAAACAATATTTGTTGACTAGTACAAACAGTTTGAGATAGATGACAGAATTAGGTTTCTTTATGAACTACAGAAAGGCGTACACAGTAGTACAATTCCCACTGTCCTAACAACTTTGGAAATTCACATCATATCTGTTTCCGTATTAGTACTGGCTCTCTAAGGAAATATTCAAAGTCTCTGTAATCCAAATTTTGCCTTAATGTACCTCCCTTACCTTTATTGGTGTTACTCAAAGGCAAAAATAAGCATCTACAGAAGATTTTTCAGGATTGTGCTATATGAAGTTTTCTACTTGGTTCCATTGAAATACACCTGTTCAGTTCTTAAGAAGCAGCAGTAAAGTTTCTTTTTAAAAACATGAGGACCCCAATTACCTTATCAATGATTATTTGAAAAAGCACTGTAATGTAACAGGTAAAGGAAGGGAGAGAAAAAGAGAAGCTACACAGATTCCTGTCTTATGTGTAGCAGGGTAAGGATTCTAGATCAGTGTTTCTTCATAGAATCATAGAATGGTTTGGGTTGGAAGGGACTTCAAAGATCATCTAGTTCCAACCCCCTGCCATGGGACACCTTCAACTAGACTAGGCTACTCAGACCCCCATCCAGCCTGGCCTTGAACACCTCCAAGGATGGGGCACCACAGCTTCTCTGAGCAACCTGTTCCAGTGCCTCACCAGCCTCACAGTAAAGAATTTTTCCTAATATCTAATCTAAACCTACTCTCAATTTGAATCCATTCCTCTTGTCCTGTCACTACATGCCCTTGTAAATAGTCTTGCCCCATCTTTCTTGTAAGTTCCCTTCAGGTACTGGAAGGTGGCAATTAGGTCACTGTCGCTGGTGGGAGTGAAAGGCTTAGACCAAATTTATTAAAAAGCCCTGCTGTTGAGTCATGAGGTGCAGAAAGGACTCCCTTGCTTTCTAAACCCCTTCTCAAAGAGGAGTCTAGGTGCGGCTGGATCCAATCTTAGCCTCGGATTATGTCAACGGTTTAAATTTAAGGAATTATAGAGGTATGATTGAACCACTTTTGTCCCACAGGTTTTAATGATTGGCAAAATGAGAATATTTATATAAACCGAATAATTTATTTTATACAAATGATCAGACAAAAGATCTTAATCAAAATTATTTACTACACAATATAAAAGTTAAAACTACTAGTAATATAGTATAAGATAGGATAGTGCCCTATATTGGAGCAATTATTGAAGTAAATATATTAAAACTAGCAAAAAGAAATAATTATTAAGTAGAGATCTAATGTAAGTCACCCATACCAACACTTGTGGGGAGATCTCTTTCTCTCAACCTCAAGGAGTATCCTTGGAGGAGTATCCTTGGAGGGTTTTGCATTTTTATATCATCTTTTATTGCACAGTCTAAACTTCACTGACATTAATACATCACGTCTCAGAAAAACCCATTCAAATACACTGGTTTTTTTCTTTCTCTGCTCTACCACCTCAATTGGAAATGGAAGAAAGAAATGAATCAATTTCCACTAGATCATACAACAACTATGGCAGAGTTAGAACAGGAAGCCTATTTATAAAACCAGTTTCTGGTCAGATGACTAATTTTTTTCATCATAATTCATTTTTTAAAAAGGTCACTTCAGATTGTCAGCAAAGTATTTGTGCTTTAAAAGTTTCTGCATATAATTTTTAGGAAAAGAAATTAGATTTTATTATTGAAGAGGTTATTGTCCACTCCAAACAAAATTTTCTAACACATTACAGACAGGAGCCTTGGAAGTAATTACTTGTGTTCTTTTTTAAGTCAGTGGTTTATAACATCGTTTGCCCCTCTCTTCCTAACTCTCCTAGCTTTTTCTTTTAGTTAATGCATGTGTTTCTGTACATTTAATATCCTTAAAGCTTTGAGTTACCAGAAACTAAAGACTTAGAAATGGTGTTTAACAGAGAATGCTAAGTGACCTGTTTTATGCACTCTTCTTAGCACATAGGTTGTGATCAGATGAATACATTCCTTGAGGTATAAGTTACAAAAATCAACATATATAAGCAGCAAGCCATATTAAATAAAGAGCTTTGCAATCTACTGTTAAAATTTTAAATTGGGTTTAACAGACAGCACCTAATTAAAGGGATCACATAGGGATAGTTGAAATAATAGTCTGAACTGTTGGGTAACTGAATTTTGGACAAAATCTAAGCTGTAATCAGAGGTTGCAGGAAACACTGAATTTTTATACCACAGTAGGAGTTAAATTCTCTCCCAAAATAATCTTCACAGACTTGGATGAAACAGATGAGGAACAAAACAAAATCATGTTCATGTCTGGAAATAAAGTCCACTGAATCAAACTCATAAAATATTGAAAATAATTTAAATCCTGTTATTTATATCCATAAGTTATATAGAAAGTAATATGAATGCTGCATTTTATGAATATACAGACTCGTCTCTAAAAGACAGCACTGCTGGTTTCTTTAAGATAAAACATTTTATGGTTCAATATGTTCTACAAACAAGGCAGTGGAAATAGAACAAATGATTGCCTACACAATTTAATTACCGGAAGACTGAGAAACATTAGTGAAGACAGGCTTTTGCATACATTCAGTTGAAATTAATTAAGAAAAGAAATCATCTTTTAAATCAGTCAGAGTTTCTGAAAATGTTCAAGATAAATGTTCAAAAAGAATTTGACATGATACATAAAAGAAAGTTTGACTTCAAAAATTATATTAAAAATGATTAAAATACAGATTCCTAATTTTGTAAAATGGAAAACACTAGAGTTGCTGATAATCATAGAATCATAGAATTATTAAGGTTGGAAAAGACCTCCAAGATCATCAAGTCCAACCTTTGACCTAATACCACTATGCCCACTAAACCATATTGTGGGAAAAATTCCTTCTTTGAATTTAGAAAGACAGTAAAAATCCAATGGGTCTTCTAATAATTTTCTCATTTGTTTTCGGAATTATCGTACTTCCGTGCTGGTCAAAGGGCCATTCACGTATCCCATCCCCCTCTGTGCCCTGTGCATTGGAACTTCCCTAAGGGGATAGAGCCTTTCAGGCATCTCTGGCTCTTGTTCTCTCCTGACCCTCCCTCCAGTCCGAGGGAGACTTGGAGGAGGAGTCCTGCCTGGGCTTCGTACCTCATTATCTCTATTTTCTTCAGGATTATAGGGAGGGGGATCGTCTAAGAGGGTCTCTATGGGATCCCATTTAGGACTCTTTTTCTAGCTACTATTTGCTTTGTTGGTTATAGAGACTGGAAATAGTCCTATAGATCCCACCCAGCAGGCGGCATATGCACTTTCTTCTGGGTTAAATGGCTCTTTCCCATTCACATAGATATTCAGCACTTGACAAATCCAACCCTCAAATGAGCCAAATTGGGGCCAATAAAGATAATCCGACCTCATTGGTCCCTTTGTCCATTCATACATGCAAAATTGAATTATGGTTGCCTTATTCTTCCTCGGAGTCTGCCTTGTTTCGCCCCAGGCATCTAACATTTTACCCAAGGGGCTATCATGAGGAACAGTGGGGGTCTTTCCTGACTTTTTCTCTCCTTTCTTTCCTACAGCTTTCTTACTTGCTTCACCCCCCTTACAACAATGCCTGCTCACACAATCTTCTAAGACCACACTCTTTCACACAAACACAATGGAACTCAATTCTTTATTAACACATGCACTTAAAAATAAAAACCAAATCTGAATCACGCTTTTTGCAAAAAATAAAATACCAGAAATATTTGGTGTTACTGTCGTTATTCAGAAAACTGCTACGCGATGGTGGTGTGGACTCACAGTGTACTTGTTAGGTAAACTCCAGATGGGCGACTTCACTCTGTTTTCCCGGGACCCTGCATCCCCTGCAGCTCAAATCCGAAATTCAAAGCTGTGCCTGTCCTGGTGCCACCACGTCTCGTGGTGAGACCCTTTGTTCCCCAGAACCCCCCACCCCCACGACCTAAACTCAGAACTGGGACTGTGCCTGGCCTGACGTCCACCACATCATGTGGCAAGACCCCGCCCCCTGTGACCTGAACCCAGGCGCCTGCCGCTTCTGCCCCCTCCACTGCTGCGGTGCGTGGACACCCATTCTCTTTTCTCCCTGGGACAGCCCCGCCACCCTGCTCAAAGCCAATACCCAAATCATGCCACTGCTGCCGCTTTCGCCTCTGCCGCCGCTGCGACGCGTGGATAACTTTTTACACTGTGACTCCCTCCCTACTACCAAACCATGTGGAGAATTTCTTTATTTCACAGAGAAACCTCCCTTTTGATCCCTACCCCCCCTTTTCCACCCAGAGGAGTATTCCGTTCTCACTTTTCAACGGTCACTTCATCCGGTTACCAGCCACCTTCCTCGCAGAAGAATGGAAACATGGTTAAAAGAACTACACTTTTGCTTTGCACCTTTTGATATGTCTCACTCGTGCACACGCACACTCCTTTTACCCAATCTGCCCAATAAGAATTAAAATAGTCCCTTTTGTGTCTTACTGGGTTCTATGCGTAGAATTTAACGGTGCCCTATACTGGCCAGTCCTTCTCTTGTTTTCTTTGTTTCACAGCTGTCTGTCCTGAGTCCTTTATCGCAGTCAACCCGAAGGAGGGTTCCAAGCCTCTGGACCACCAAAATCAGGACGCTAGTCCCTCCGTTCGGGGCTGGTGGACGTTGGATCCCGGACGAGTTCCCAAATTTTTGGGAAAAATTCCTCCTTCAAATTTAGAAGAGGACAAAGAAAGCATAAGGGAAGGTTTTATTTCAAAGCCACTAGGGTCTGGAAGCACATCACTCGTTTGAAATCCATGCCTTTTGTAGTTCTCTCAGTTACATAAACTGTTACATATTCATTGAAAGCCGTTTTTTACTTTAAAAGATAATTTCTCCAACCGGGGGGGGTGTTACCCTTCTTTTTGATTGAGTGTGACATACACATACATTGATTGTCCCCCTGTACACAATAGGCTGCCACATGGCAGAGAAGATACATCTTTATTTTTTGTATTTTTCCCTATTCCCGGCCACAAAAAGTTCCCTGGTGTCAAGTTCAGACAGAACCATTCACCTTACAACTCCATGCCACGTCTATTTTAATTAAAAAAGAAAAAAACTCCTTCTTTGGTTAATAAAAGCCCCCCCCTTCCGTCTTTCTACTCAGTTCATTTGCTTGTAATAAAACCAGGTTATTTATTTCTCATAATATCACGAAGTGCCATGTCCACTTGTTTTTTGAACACTTTCAGGGATGGTGACTCTACCACTTTCCTGGTGATGCCTCAGAGCTTTTTGGATTTTTTAACTTTTGTAGATTTTAGAAGTAGTTGTTTAGTTGTCATAGGTTTACTTGTTTTAAGAAAAAACCCAGCTTGGAATTTTTTCCCTGCACCACTGTGAAAGAAAGGTGTTGAACGAGGGAGGGGGAGGGGGATGGCTAGACGCACACACAAAAGAGCTAGCCGGTAACCCCGCATTCCAAGCTAATTGACCGCAGAAGACTGAGGGGGAGAGGTGTTTTTTTTTTCTCCTGGGGAAATTGTAACTCCTTACTTCACTTTTGCCCTGACTTAGGGAAGGTGGGTGTGTGGAGGGGGAGTTCCGGGATTCATTTTGTTTTCAACTGGGTCATCTGGCTGCCTTTGGCCCTGGTTCGCCTCCATTCTCTCGCACCCTGTTCTGCCCACAGCCCGGACTTCCCTGGGATTTCATCGGAGAAGTAAGTGCCATCTCGGACGGATGCTTCCCTAGAGTCCTCTCTCCTCAATTTTCCTCTGCACACCTTGCTTAGTCCATGCTGCAGTCTCTGGGGGTGGTGCCTCCTGAGTTTGCGGTGGGGCCTTAGGAGCTGAAAGGTGCCCAGAAGTCTTTTGTACAGATGGCTCCATTCTTTGCTCCCACGGACGGCAGACCGACCTGCGTGGCCATCCCCTCCCCACACTCAGCATGCCACAGCCAAGCCCTCGGCAGTTTGTGGTCCAGCTGGCCGTCGGTGAGCAACTGCAACCTCCACTCCTCCAGAGATCCAACAGCGCCCCCTGCTGGTCATGGTTAGAATTGCACCGAAAGGCAAAAAGAATAGGTTTTGGGTGGGAATTTGGGTGCAGGATTGTTGTTTGTTTTTGTTCTTTTGGTGTGCTACCTATACACATATATGCTTTAGTAAAGGGCTGTTATTTTTTCTTTCTCCACATTTCCTCGACTGGATCCTCTTAATTTTGGATTTACAATTGCTTAGAGGGGGAAGCTCATAACTTGCCCTCCTTAGCAAACACTTCTGTCTCGTTAAACTGAGACAGTAGTAAATGTAAATTTTAATGTAGCTGCATTATATCCCTTACCCTTTATCAATCCTTCTAAATTCCGTTAGCGTGTTTAGTCTTCTTTTCAAGGTAGAATTGTAGAAAAGCACCTCTGTTTAAGAGCATCTCACCCTAGGCCTGGACCAGGAGACATCACACAGACAAAGCAACCTTCAAGCCCAGAACTTTGGAGGAACTCCAAGGACTGTACGTTCTGTGAAGAAGATGAAGATGAGGAAGAAGGGGTCCCAAACACTCCCAGACCTAATTCCTGAAGGGGCGTGTCAGGGGGCAGAACTGGGCAGAACCGGGCAGAACCGGGGGTGGATAGACCTGGGATTGGATGAATCTTATAAAATCATGGAACCACTGTCTGGGTGCGCGCACGTCATGTGTATTCCCTAGGCCTGCAGCCTGATTAAAGGACCTGCTCTTTTTATCTTATACACTAAATTGACCTGGGGTCTTTTTCTCTGCGGTCTCTTTAGGTAACACTGGGGAGCCTGTTCCAATGCTTAATCACTCTTTCAGTGAAGAAATTTTTCCTAATATCCAGCCTGAACCTCCCTTGGCACAACTTGAGGTCATTTTCCCTTGTCCTATTCCTAGTTGTCTGGGAAAAGAGGACAACCCCCACCCTGCCACAGAAAAAAGCAAAACCCCATGATTTGAGATAAAAACAGTTTAATAATTCATCATCATCATCATGTCTAGACTTCGCGAATGAAGATTTGGGAAGGGCTCAACCCACGTTTGTTACAAGCGCATTGGTGGCTAAAAAAGCCAATACGAGATAGGCACATCTGGTTGCAAAAGACACAGCAGAAAGACTCCTTAGATGGTATATTCTGCAAGGCACCATTCTTTCTGCGTTGTCTTTTCTCCTCAAGAGTGATCCTGCTTGCTTTCTCAAAAGCATCAGCAGCCTTATAGATGGTGTGTCTCCAGACCTCCCGATTGGAGGCCAGAGTAGACCAGTTATGTTGATCAATATGGCCAAGGCTGAAATGTTGTTTCATGGAGTCCTTGTATCTTCTCTTCGGGGGTCCTCTCATGTGGCAGCCGGTGGCAAGTTCACCATAAAGCATGATCTTAGGGAGGCGGTGGTCCTTCATCCTTGAGACGTGCCCTGTCCAACGCAACTGTGTTCTAAGCAACATGGCCTCAATACTTGTGATTGCTGCTTGTTCTAGAACAGACGTATTAGTCACATAATCTGACCAGTGAATGTTTCGGATTGTACGGAGGCAGCGTTGATGGAAGCGTTCTAGGAGACGCAGGTGGTGGCAGTAGATGACCCATGATTCAGATCCATATAAGAGAGTAGACAGCACTATGGCTTTGTAAACACTGATCTTTGTACTTTTCTTCAGGTGTTTATTTCTCCAAACTCTTTTATGAAGATTTCCGAAGGCACTATATGCCTTTGCTAACCTGTTGTCTATCTCTCCATCAATCTTACCATCTGAGGAGATGAGGCTACCTAGGTAATTAAACTGCTGGACTGATTTGAACTCTGACTTGCCAGTAGTGATATGGGGATGATGGAAGACTTCCTGAGGTGCCGGTTGATAGAGAACTTCTGACTTCCGGCCCAAAGAGCTCAGCAGTGTCTGCAAAGCAGGATGTTAAATGCTGCAGAGCTGCTTCTGTGTGGGCAACAAGGGCGGCGTCATCAGCATAAAGCAGCTCCTGGACAAGATGGTTTAAGGTCTTAGTATGGGCCTTCAGTCACCTTAGGTTGAATAGGCTTCCATCAGTACAATATCGAATGTAGATACCATCCTGATCATCAAGGTCTGCTGTGGCCCTTTGGAGCATCATGCTGAAAAAGGCTGTGAATAGGGTTGGTGCGAGAACGCAGCCTTGTTTCACACCATTAGTTATTAGAAAGGGCTCAGAAAGTGCATTGCCATATCTGACTTGGCCGTACTGATCCTCATGGAGTGAGATGATCATTTTAAGGAACTTGGGGGGACATCCTAAACATTCCAAAATCTGCCATAGACCTTTTCTGCTCACAGTATCAAAAGCTTTGGCAAAGTCAACAAAAGTTACATAAAGACCTTTTTTCTGTTCCCTACACTTCTCTTGCAGTTGTCTGAGAACAAAACCCATGTCTGTGGTACTCCTATTGGCTCTGAAACCACATTGGCTTTTGGGTAGAATTCCTTCTGCTATAGCGGGTATTAGTCTGTTCAAGAGTATTCTTGCCAGGATTTTGCCAGCAATGGAGAGCAGAGTAATACCACGGTAATTTGAACAGTCTGATTTAATTCCTTTCTTCTTATACAAAGTGATGATGACTGCATCACGAAGGTCTGATGGTAGTTGGCCTAGTTCCCAACAGCGCACCACAAACTCGTGAAATTTAGCATGGAGTGCATGGTCCCCATGTTTCCAGACTTCAGGTGGAATTCCATTAACCCCAGCTGCCTTGTCGATTTTCACCTGCTGTATGACCTTGAGGGTTTCTCCTAAAGTGGGGGCAGTATCCAATTCATACTTCACTGGTTGTTGTGTGATGGACTGAATAAC
This sequence comes from Neopelma chrysocephalum, assembly GCF_003984885.1. Lineage (NCBI taxonomy): Eukaryota > Metazoa > Chordata > Aves > Passeriformes > Pipridae > Neopelma > Neopelma chrysocephalum. The sequence goes on from NW_020925675.1 coordinate 142,013, forward strand.
TGAGTCTTGGACTACACAGCTAGTACTGAAAAGAGTCTGAAAGTGTTCAGACCATCGATTCAGAATTTTATCTGTGAGAAGCATTTGACCATCTGTGCTGAGTAGAGGGCTTTCGACCTGGTACGTAGGCCCGTATGCTGTTTTCAGGGCCTCATAGAATCCTCTGTGATCACCCGTGTCTGCGCATGTTACAATCTGCTTAAATATTGCAGAAAGAACTTTTAGATTCAAATATTCCCTTGAACAAAATTAAAACTCATACGAGTTATCTGTTGATACCAAAACTGTTTTTCTTAATTGCTAAGAGATGCAAAGAGAAAGAGGAAAAATAAGAAAAGGCTGGAAAATGCTAAGATTACTTTTAGAAGCAGAGAAAAGATTAACCCCAAACTACCTTTTCCATTGAACTGGTCTGAAGGGTGGAGGGCAGGGGAGAGAGAGAGGAAAGCAGTTTTCTGCCTTTTTTTTCTCTGTCTCTTGCCGCTTTTCGATGTTATCTCTTTAGCCGCAGGGGGTCTTTCACAGCTTCAGTTCTCTGGAATGCAGCCAGGATTTGGGCTCCCCAGCTCACACTGGTCGTGTCCCAGGCTGTGCAGAGGCCTCGGTCCCGCTGTACATCTCAGAAATATGGTCAGGGTGGCACGGTGGGTCTCAGTCCAGTCCACTTCAAGATGGCAGAGGTCCGGTTTCGGGCAGGCAGCTTACGGTGGCAGGAGAAAAAGGTGAGGGCGAGGCGGGGGAGAAACTCTCAGCTGCTATAGCTAATTGTCTTTCCCACTCCTCTTTCCCTACTTTTCCCAAATTTCTCCTCAACTTTTTTAGTGTTCTGAGGAGGTTCTTGTGTGGTTTCTTGGCACGTAACCCTGTTCAGATGTTTGAAGAGATATGATAACCATGAAAAATAACAGGATCTTTTGACAGGAAGACTCCAGTGGGAAATTCTGGTGAGAACTTCTGGTGGAAAACTGACACAGAAGTTTTGGTAGGAAGTTTTTGACAGGCAGAAACAATGGCGAAACATAATTTTTGGCATTTGTATGTTATCTGTCTGTTACAGTGCATAATCGAGTTTTTTCAGCTAGATTGATTCACCACTTGTTCTGGATGTCACAGAGCTTCTGTTGGAGCTTGCTGCATGCAAGACGAAAGACTGTTTTTCTTATGTGACAGGATGGCAGTGCAAGGTGTGCTTGGTAAGCGGTTCTCTTCTTCCTCAACAATTCCTGGATCTCTTGATTGTTTTCATCAAACCAGTCCTTGTTCTTCTTGAGGGAGAACCCTAAGGATTCTTCAGAGGACTGCAGGATGCTGTTTCTAATATGGTGCCAAAGCATTTCAGGAGAGGCATTTGTAGAGTCTATGGAATGGTTTTCGAGTCTAGTTTGAAGATTTGCCTGGAATCTGTCTCTCACTGTGGCTGATTGGAGATCGTTAACTTGGAGTCTCCTTCTTGGGATACTGCCCCTTTTAGGCTTGAACTTAAGATTGAAGTAAAGTTTACAGTGCACAAGTCCATGGTCTCTTTGGCATTCTGCACTAGGCATCACGCGGGTATGGTGGACATTGCGGACATCTCTCTGTCGCACCAAGACATAATCAATGAGGTGCCAATGCTTAGATCTAGGATGCATCCAGGTTGTCTTCAGACTATTTTTCTGCTGAAAGATAGTATTAGTGATGGCGAGCTGTTGCTCCGCACAGAATTCTAGCAGAAGGCGACCATTATCGTTGCAGTTTCCAACACCATGCTTGCCTAATATGCCTTTCCATGCTTCAAAATTCTTTCCTACTCTGGCATTGAAATCACCAAGGATAATGATGTTAGAGACCCCTGGTGGCCTAGTGGTTAGCGTGCAGGACTTTCACTGCTGCGACCACGGGTTCGAATCCCCGGTCTCCTGGCCTGATGGAGGTCGTTAGCCCTGTGTGGCCATCCATCTATGAGAAGGACACTCTAAACAAACCTACATCCTGAGGACCTCACTGCCATTGTCCAAGCTTGCTTGGCCCCGGCAGATGAACCTTAGGATTAAAGGGTGGGCTCAGTTCAGCGCAGGCTGTGTCTCACCTAAAAAATCCATTGCGCAGGCTGGAAAGGTAAAAGACCTTTCCCCAAATCTTCGTTCGCGAAGATGGGCCATTATCCTTTCCCCAAATCTTCGTTCGCGAAGACTGGCCATTATATTATATTATATGATGTTATCATCTGCAGGCACCTTTTGGGTAAGGCGGTGTAAAATTTATCTTTTTCAGCAGAGTCAGCTTGGAGAGTTGGGGCATATATACTGAAGAGGACAAGGTGTTGCTTGTTGTGTAGTGGAAGGCGTAGGGAGATAATGCGGTCAGAATGACCTGTTGGCAGATTTTCAAGTTTAGGAACAATAGAGTTTTTGATCATGAAGCCGACTCCTGAGAGATGCCTTTTGGTTCTGGGTTTACCTGACCAAAAGAGTGTGTAACAGGCCCCATGTTCTGTAAGGCTGCCTTCCTCATGGAGACAAACTTCACTGAGAGCAGCAATGTCGATGTTGAGACGTGACAGTTCATAGGCAATTAGGGCAGAAAGTCGCTCAGGACGTCCGCTATCCGCAGAATCAAGCATAGTTCTGATGTTCCAGCATGCTAGAGTTAATTTGGGTACACCTTTGGAGGCAGGTGTATGCCTTTGTCTTTTGATCTTTGTGTGACCGCATAGGAAGAAGATGCCTGTTGGCCACGGTTAACCAACCGGGTGGAGATAAGCTTTGTTTAGGCCACCTTTTCTAGGTCCCTCTCCGAGTGGAGCAAGCAGTGCTCTCCTTGAAAAGGCTACTTGGACATTCAGAGTGCTGCTCCAAGAGACTGTCATCTCCCGTCAGTCTCTAATGACCAATGTCCTGAACCGCCTGCATGCAGGGTTGGGTCTGCGGCTCCCAGTGCACCTTTCACCTGCCGTTTCAACTCTTGCCCGTTGCTACAGGGCTTTGCAAATGTGGGTAAGGCCTTCAGACCTGCGCAATGGATTTTTTAGGTGAGACACAGTATGCGCGGAACTGAACCCACCCTTTAATCCTAAAGGTTCATCTGCTGGGGTCGAGCGAGCTTGGACAGTGGCAGAGAGGTCCTCAGGATGTAGGTTTGATTAGAGTGACCTTCTCTTAGATGGATGGCCTTACAGGGCTAAGCGAGCTCCATCTGCCCGGGTTTGAGATTAGAGTTGTCCTTCTCCTAGGATGACTGCCAGAAGGCTAACGAGCTCATCCTGCCCAAGGATGTATTGTATCTGGCCCTACGGTTTTGACCTGTCTGGCATAGGTGACCCTACCGAAGGCATGCACCATCGCCAGCATAGCTCGCAATCACATAGGGGTACACAGGTTTCATTCCTATTAAAATGATTAGGGCAAGTCTTTCACTTCCTACTTTTCTGCCACCTATCTATATTCAATCCCAACGAAATACCCAGGAACAACCCTTTGTCCTGACCACCCTTTCAGGATATAACAAATATATCCAGAACAGTAGCTGCAGGTGAGCCAAAATCAAACAAACAAACCGTTCCGACCCCCGTACCCACCCGGGGCTCAAGTACCTCTCAAGGCCCTAGCATAAGGTAATTCTTATTCTTTATATTTTAATTACAATAATTGAATGAAAAATTAAAATAATTAAGACTTAAAAAGATAACCAGCTAAGCTACCGAAGTCACAATTGCATTTTCTAATAAGAATTACATTTTCTATTAAGAAATAATTAAGAATGTTACCAAATAATCAAATTATGCATATTTTTTAGGTCATTTATTAGAATTAGTTTCATTTACTTTATTCAGGATTCACAATTACTTTTTTATGTCTTGCTGCCTTGCACTGTTCCCCTTGTTGCACTTTGGAGCTATCATTCTGAACACTCTGCAGCAGTATATATTATTGAACTCAGAACTCAGAATATGATAGTAAGGGAGAAAGAGATCTTAACCTACATTACTTTTATATCTTTTGTGAAAAACTAGACAAGAAATGTTTAAAGGAGTCTATAGAATAGAATGGAATGGGATGGAATGGAATAGAATAGAATAGTTCAGTTGGAAGGGACCTACAATGATCATCTAGTCCAACTGCCTGACCCTCTCAGGGCTGACCAAAAGTTAAAGTATGCGATTAAGGGGATTGTTCAAATGCCTCTTAAACACTGACAGGCTTAGGGCATCATCACCAGCCAGTCAAAGGAGGTGATTGTCCTGCTCTACTCTGCACTGGTGCAGCCTCACCTTGAGTACTGTGTGCAGTTTTGGTCATCGCAGTATAAGAAAGACATTAAGCTATTAGAGAGCGTCCAAAGGAGGGCAACGAAGATGGTGAAGGGTCTGGAGGGGAAACCTTATGAGGAGTGGCTGAGGTCATTTGTTTCATTCAGCCTGGAGAAGAGGAGACTGAGGGGAGACCTCATTGCAGCCTTCAACATCCTCACAAGAGGAAGTGGAGGGGCAGGCACTGATCTCTTTACTCTCATGACCAGAGACAGGACTCAAGGAAATGGCATGAAGCTGAGTCAGGGGAGGTTTAGGTTAGATATCAGGAAAACATTTTTCACCCAGAGGATAGTTGAGCACTGAAACAGGCTCCTCAGGGAAGTGGTCACATCCCCAAGCCTGTCTGAGTTCAAGAAACATTTGGACAATATTCATGGGCCCATGGTGGGATTCTTGGGGTGTCCTGCACAGGACCAGGAGTTGGACTCAATGATCATAATGGGTCCCTTCCCATTCAGCATATTCGATGATTCTATGATACCTCTCGAGGAAGCCTGTTCCAATGTTTGACCACCATCTTGGTAAAGAAATGTTTCCTAATGTGTCATAGGTTTGAAAAGAGATGTTGGAATTTTTTCCCTAGTGTCCCATTCCCTCCCCCTCCCCCGCCCCCCAAATCTGTTTCTCCTGGGATGGGTACAGTCAGGAAGGGGGGGGAATGGAGCAAAGTCGCAGGTGTTGGGCAGCGCAGGAGCGGGGGAAGGGGGAGGTTCCCTGGAAGCATGGGACCTGGGGCACACCTTGGGAGTCTTTTGTGCGGACATTTTTTGTTTTGTCAGCTGACAGGACAGAGCGGGAACCTGATTTCGGCCGCCCCTTTTTCTTTTCCTGAGGGGAAGTTTTTCCCCATGGGACACCTTGTGGAGGACGACTAAGAGAGAGAGACTGACCCATCTCAGAGCGAGGTATTCTGCTTTCGAGACTGTATCTGTTTCATTGCTGGCTGCGAAACCATCAACCACTGGCCGCTGTGAGCATGTGGCTGCGAGCAGCTGTTGAGCTGCCTGGACAGTTTTGCCTTCAGCCTTCTCCCCCCTTCCCCCCATCCCCCCCGGTTGCCGTGGGTTTTCTCCTCCCCACCTGGGGAATTGGGACTTTGTTTTGTTTCTTCTGAAAGTTTTGATTGCACCATTTGTTGTTTATTCAGATTTTGTTAATAAAGAGCTGTTCTTTTCCTTATTCCACACTTCCACCTGAAGTTTCTTATTTTCTAAGTTGTAATCTTGTTAAACTGGGACATAATGTCAAGTCCAAAATTCCCCTGGGGCAACTTTGAACCATTCCCACTTGTCCTGTCACTGGATACCAGGGAGAAGAGATCAGCACCTCCCTCTCCACTTCCCCTCTTCAAGAAGCTGTGGAGAGCAATGAGGCAGCCCCTCAGCCTCCCTTTCTCCAAACTAGACAGAGTCCTCACCCACACCTCAGAAGACATGCCTATGACATATGCTCCAAGAGATATGCTAACAAAGTATCTCATGCCCAATTTTAGCTTTTTTTTTTCCATTAACCTTGAATAGGTAAACATCTAAACCATTAAAAAATAGTTTCTTGCTGTAGTTAGGTTTTTCTCTCCTTTGAAGTTTGCTGTTCTCATTTGTACTAAACTCCATCATCTAGGATGACTTCTATATTCATCTTCTGGAGCTTTGTAATATTTTTTTATTCTGGTTTTAATTGGAATTACATCTTTCTGTCTTCGGTAGAGTTGCTTTTGTTTCATATTAGCAGAAATGAAATCAACATATATGAATATGAATACATATCAAAAGAGATTCACTTTATCCATACCCACATAAAACTTCCACTTGTGTTATCATTTCTACATCTTCCTACAACAGGTGTAATTCAACCATTTTCCAGACTAAATTAAATATTACTGAAAAACAATTAAGTTGGGTTTTTTTACAAATATTAATCATAACATTATTTGAACATTTTTGACAGCTGGGTAAGAATTTGAATTATATTATTATGTACCCAAAATGAGGAAAAGTGACTTTTTGTCTTATTACCACAGTAGTCTGTTGCAATTCAAGAAGAGTTGCTCCATCAGCTAGATTATAAACATATTATTCTGTGTTAAACCAAAAGATAATTAGGCAAGTGTAGTGGGTTGACCCTGGCTAGACACCAGGTCCCCTCCAAAGCCACTCTACCACTCCCCTCTGCAACTGGACAGAGGAGAGAAAATATAATGAAGGATTCATGAGTTGAGATAAGGACTGGGAGAGATCACTCACTGATTACTGTCACTCCCAAAACAGACTCGAAATGGGGTTATTAATTAAATTTATTACTAACAGGATCAGAGCAGGATAATGACAAGTAAAATAAATCTTAAAAACACCTTCCCCCCACCCCTCCCTCCTTCTCAGCAGCACAGGGAGATGGGGAATGGGGATTACGGTCAGTTGATTACAGGTTGTTTCTGCCACTGCTCAGGGAGAGTAGTCCTTCCCCTGTGTAAAGTAAGATACGCAGGTATCCCCAGAAATGCCAAGGCAGTGGAAAGAATTTAAAAGTTTGTTTGGAAGGCCAGAACATGGGAAACTTACAAATACCTCACAGTGCTTGTTGAAGCACCAGGCCTTGGGAGAAAAGGCAAGTTCCCGCCCTCTCCAGGGCCTCTTTATCCTCTCTGTTTCTCCCTCTGGACTGCAGAAGGGGAATAAAAACATCTAACCCACTTGAGAAGGCACTTTGCAGGTTTCCTAAGCAAAAACAGAGTTTCTAGCTTTCCCGTTACAAATTCTTCTGAAAGCACAACTACTACGCCCTGTTTCCCTTGAGGTCCTTCCCACAGGAGACAGTCCTTCAAGAACTTCTCCAACGTGAGTCCTTCCCATGGGCAACAGATCTTAACAAACTGCTGCAACATGGGTACTTTTCCACAGGGTGCAGTCCTTCAGGCACAGGCTACTCCAGCGTGGGTCCCCCACAGGGCCACAGGTCCTACCAGGAAAACCTGCTCCAGCATGGGTTCCTCTCTCCATGGGTCAGCAGGTCCCTGCCAGGACCCTGCTCCAGCATGGGCCTCCCACAAGGTCACAGCCTCCTTCAGGCATCCACCTGCTCCAGCTTGGGTCTCCTCCACAGGCTGCAGGTATATCTCTGCACTCCCATTTTCCTCCATGGACTGCAGGGGGACAGCCTGCTTCATGATAGTCTCCACCACGGGCTGCAGGGGAACCTCAGCTCTGGCACCTGGAGTACCTCCTCCCCCTCCTTCACCTCCTTCACCTTGGTGTCTGCAGAGTTGTTCACATGTTCTCACTCTCCTCTTCTCTGGCTGCAATTTCATCTGCCCAACAACTTTTTTTTCCTTCTTAAATATGTTATCACAGAGGTGTTACTATCATTCCTGATTGGCTTGGCCTTGTCCAGCAGCAGGTCCATCCTGGAGTCAGCTGGCATTGGCTCTGTTGGACATGTGGGAAGCTTCTAGCAGCTTCTCACAGAAGCCACCCCTGTAGCCCCCCTGCTACCAAAACGTGGACACCCAAACCCAGTACAGCAAGGGAAGTATCAAATTTGATTAAGTATATATCTGGCCTTTTACACCACAATAATACTCAGGTTGCTTAAGTGAGTTCAGATAAAACACTGAAATTCTGAAGTATTTGAATAAAAATAAAAACCTTAATCATAGATTTTGCACTTCAGTTATTGTCTTAACCTAAAGTAAATCAGGTCTTATCAGTAACTGTGAAGGTGTGCCTTCCGTATTCTCCTAAGACATGCTGAGAAAAGCAGCAATCAAGATATTGATGCACAATGTTCTTCCAACTTTCTAAAACCAGCATTTAGAATAAAACAAATATTCTACAGCATGTGATAATCAGTTAACCTCTAGCATACAATAATCAAACTTTTGAGCACATTTAACTGACCGTTGTCAAGAGACTCCAAATACTTCATTTGGAGATAAATGGAATTTTATTTATAGAGAGAGAGTGTTTTTTCTTTATAATAAATGCATATCTTAAATGTTTAATGTTTACTGCATGCAAGTCATCTTATTTTGCTGGCATCATATAAATTAATTTTATGTAATAACATATCTCTGCAAGAATACAATTGAATGTATTGAATTAATGCATTTCTTCAGTTGAGTACCAGTCTTTGATCATTGAAATAACCACCTCATACATCATCATGGCTAGGCTTCGCGAACGAAGATTTGGGAAGGACTCTACCCACGTTTCTTGCAAGCGCGTTGGTGGCTAAAAAGGCCAATACGAGATAGACACGTCCGGTTGCAAAAGACACAACAGAAAGACTCCTTAGATGGTATATTCTGCAAGGCTCGATTCTATCTGCGTTGTCTTTTCTCCTCAAGAGTGATCCTGCGTGCTTTCTCAAAAGCATCAGCAGCATTATAAATGGTCTGTCTCCAGGCCTCCCGATTAGAGGCCAGAGTAGACCAGTTATGGTGATCAATATGCCCAAGGCTGAGTTGTTGCTTCAAGGAGTCCTTGTATCTTTTCTTCGGAGCTCCTCTCTTGCGACAGCCAGTGGCAAGTTCACCATAGAGCAGGATCTTAGGGAGGCGGTGGTCCTTCATCCTGGAGACGTGCCCTGCCCATCGCAGTTGCGTTCTCAGTAGCATGGCCTCAATACTTGTGATTGCTGCCTGTTCAAGAACAGATGTATTGGTCACGTAGTCTGACCAGTGGATGTTTAGGATTGTGCGGAGGCAGCGTTGATGGAAGCGTTCTAGGAGACGCAGGTGGTGGCGGTAGATGACCCATGATTCAGAACCATATAAAAGAGTAGACAGCACTATGGCTCTGTAAACACTGATCTTGGTACTTTTCTTCAAGTGTTTATTACGCCAGACTCTTTTATGGAGCTTTCCAAAGGCACTATATGCCTTTGCTAACCTATTGTCTATCTCCCCGTCGATCTTACCATCTGAGGAGATGAGGCTGCCTAAGTAATTAAACTGTTGGACTGATTTGAGTTCTGACTGGCCGATGGTGATGTGGGGATGATGGAGGACTTCCTGAGGTGCAGGTCGATGGAGAACTTCAGTCTTCTTTAAGCTGACTTCCAGCCCAAAGAGCTCAGCAGCATCTGCAAAGCAGGATGTTAAACGCTGCAGAGCTGCTTCTGTGTGGGCAACAAGGGCAGCGTCATCAGCATAAAGCAGCTCCCGGACAAGATGGTTTAGGGTCTTAGTGTGGGCCTTCAGTCGCCTTAGGTTGAATAGGCTTCCATCAGTACGATATCGAATGTAAATACCGTCCTGATCATCGAGGTCTGCCGTGGCCCTTTGGAGCATCATGCTGAAAAAGACTGTGAATAAGGTAGGAGCGAGAACGCAGCCTTGTTTCACGCCATTCTTTATTAGAAAGGGCTCAGAAAGTGTGTTGCCATATCTGACTTGGCCGTGCTGATCCTCATGAAGTGAGATGATCATTTTAAGGAACTTGGGGGGGCAACCTAAACGTTCCAAAATCTGCCAAAGACCTTTTCTGCTCACAGTATCGAAAGCCTTGGTGAGGTCGACAAAGGTTACATAGAGACCTTTGTTCTGTTCCCTACACTTCTCTTGCAGTTGTCTGAGAACAAATATCATGTCTGTGGTGCTCCTGTTGGCTCTGAAGCCACACTGACTTTCAGGTAGAATTTCTTCTGCTATAGCGGGTATTAGTCTGTTCAGGAGTATTCTTGCCAAGATTTTGCCAGCAATGGAGAGCAGAGTAATACCACGGTAATTTGAGCAGTCTGATTTAGTACCTTTCTTCTTATACAAGGTGATGATGACTGCATCACGAAGGTCTGAAGGTAGTTCGCCTAGTTCCCAACAGCGCACCACAAACTCGTGAAATTTAGCATGGAGTGCAAGGCCTCCATGTTTCCAGACTTCGGGTGGAATTCCATCAACCCCAGCTGCCTTGCCGACTTTCACCTGCTGTATGGCCTTAAGGGTTTCTCCTAAAGTGGGGGCAGTATCCAATTCGAATTTCACCGGTTGTTGTGTGATGGACTGAATTGCTGAGTCTTGTACTACACGGTTGGTACTGAAAAGAGTCTGAAAGTGTTCAGACCATCTATTCAGAATGGAGGTTTTATCTGTCAGAAGCGTTTGACCATCTGCACTGAGTAGTGGGCTTTGGACTTGGTACGTAGGCCCATATGCTGTTTTCAGGGCCACATAGAATCCTTTGTGATCCCCTGTATCTGCACATAGTTGAGTTTTTGCAGCTAGATCGGTCCACCACTTGTTCTGGATGACACGGAGTTTCTGCTGAAGCTTGCTGCATGCAAGACGAAAGGCTGTTTTTCTTGCGTGACAGGATGGCAGTGCAAGGTGTGCTTGGTGGGCAGTTCTCTTATTCCTCAACAAGTCCTGGATTTCTTGATTGTTTTCATCAAACCAGTCCTTGTTCTTCTTGAGGGAGAACCCTAAGGATTCTTCAGAGGATTGCAGGATGCAGCTTTTAATATGATACCAAATTGTTTCAGGAGAGGAATCTGCAGGATTTGTGGGATGGTTTTCGAGCCTGGTTTGAAGATTTGTCTGGAATCTTTCTCTTACTGTGGCTGATTGGAGATCGTTAACTTGAAGTCTTCTCCTTGGGATACTGCCCCTTTTGGGTTTGAATTTGAGAATGAAGTTGAGTTTACAACGCACAAGCCGATGGTCTGTTTGGCATTCTGCGCTGGGCATCACGCGGGTATGGAGGACATCGCGGACATCTCTCCGACGCACCAAGACTTAATCAATGAGGTGCCAATGCTTAGACCTGGGGTGCATCCAGGTTGTCTTCAGACTATTTTTCTGCTGAAAGATAGTGTTAGTTATGGTAAGCTGTTGCTCTGCACAGAATTCTAGCAGAAGTCGACCATTATCATTGCAGTTTCCAACACCATGCTTGCCTAGTATTCCTTTCCAAGCTTCAAAATTCTTACCTACTCTGGCGTTGAAATCACCAAGGATAATGATCTTATCATCTGCGGGCACCTTTTGGGTAAGGCAGCGCAGGTCAGTGTAAAATTTATCTTTTTCAGCAGGGTCAGCTTGGAGAGTTGGGGCATATATACTGAAGATGACAACGTGTTGCTTGTTGTTTAGTGGAAGGCGTAGGGAGATAATGCGGTCAGAGTGACCTGTCGGCAGATTTTCGAGTTTAGGGACAATAGAGTTTTTGATCATGAAACCGACACCTGAGAGATGTTTTTCGGTTCTGGACTTACCTGACCAAAAGAGTGTGTAACCGGCACCATGTTCTCTGAGGCTGCCTTCCTCGTGAAGGCGAACTTCGCTGAGAGCAGCAATGTCGATGTTGAGACGAGCCAGTTCATGGGCAATTAGGGCAGAACGTCGCTCAGGACGCCCACTGTTCGCAGAATCGAGCATGGTTCTGATGTTCCAACATGCTAGAGTTAATTTGGGCACACCTTTGGAGGCAGGTGCATGCCTTTGTCTTTTGCTCTTTGTGCGACCGCATTGGAAGAAGATGCCCGTTGGTCTGCGGTTAACCAACCGGGTGAAGGTGGAGATGAGCTTTGTTTAGGCCACCTTTTCTAGGCCCCTCTCCGAGTGGAGCAAGCAGTGCTGTCCTTGAAAAGGCTGCTTGGTCGTTCAGGGTGCTGCCCCAAGAGACTCTCATCTCCGTCAGTCTCAAATGACCAATATCCTGAACCGCCTGCATGCAGGGTTGAGTCTGCGGCTCCCAGTGCACCTTTCACCTACCGTTTCGACCCTCGCCCGTCGCTGCAGGACTTTTTGCATGTGGGTAAAGCCTTCAAGCCTGCGCAATGGATTTTTTAGGTGAGATGCAGTATGCGCGGAACTGAACCCACCCTTTAATCCTGAGGTTCATCTGCCAGGGCCAAGCGAGCTTGGACGGTGGCAGCGAGGTCCTCGGGACGTAGGTTTGATTAGAGTGACCTTCTCTTAGATGGATGGCCTTACAGGGCTAAGCGAGCTCCATCTGCCCGGGTTTGAGATTAGAGTTGTCCTTCTCCTAGGATGATTGCCAGAAGGCTAACGGGCTCATCCTGCCCAAGAATGTAATGTATCTGACCCTATGGTTTTGACCTGTCTGGCATGGGCGACCCTACCGAAGGCATGTACCATCGCCAGCATAGCTCGCAACCACATATGGGCACACATGGTCTGTGCCTGTCAGAGCGATCTGGGCAAGTCCCTCACTTCCCACCCCACTATCACCTAACTATACACAATCTCAAGGAGACACCCAGGAACAACCCCCGCCCTGTCCACCCCTTCAGGACGCAACAGAGCAAAGCAGACACATCCAGAACATGCTGAAGCTGTGCAGCAGCCGCAGGTGAGCAAAATCCAAACAGACAAACAAAGCAACCAACCAACCCCCCCACTCATCCAAGGCTGGGGTGCCCGACAAGGCCCCAGCCTGGCTGGGACCGCCATCACTGTAAAGGAAAGCCACTGTCCACCCTGACCATATCCTTCCTTCACTGTGTTACCACGTATCAACAGGTGCACTGCTCACCTGTGACACTTGAAACAGGACTGCCCCGCTCTACCTCCTGCAAGTTGGAGGACCCCCACAGCCTGCTCGATACCCCTCCCCTCTCCTCACCCCCCTTCCCCTGAACCCCCCATCCTCCCACCTTGCCTCCCCCTCCCCCCTCAAACCCCTCCCCCCCAAACCTGGAACGGCAAACCTGAGTGTGCTCCGAAGCTGTCCTCTCCTCCATGGGGGTGCAGCTCCGGCCTGCAAGGCTCCCCCATTCTCTCCTTCTCCCGTGGTGATTGTGACTGGGTAGTAAACCGCGCGCGCGGAGCGCGCGCGGCGCCCGGGGCTCCCGGGACACCTCCACACAGCCATGCGGCGGGGGGGGG
>NW_020925675.1:170145-170448 GCF_003984885.1 Neopelma chrysocephalum
GGGGGGGGGGCGACCCGGGGCTCCCGGGACACCTCCACACAGCCATGCGGCGGGGGGGGGGGCGACCCGGGGCTCCCGGGACACCTCCACACAGCCATGCGGCGGGGGGGGGGGGGGCCCCGGGGCCCCCGGCCCCCCCCCCCACCGCCGGGGGGGGGGGGGGGGGGGGCCCCGGGGGGCCCCCGGCCCCCCCCCCGACCCCCGGGGGGGGGGGGGGGGGCGCCCCGGGGCTCCCGGGACACCTCCACACAGCCATGCGGCGGGGGGGGGCGACCCGGGGCTCCCGGGACACCTCCACACAGC